>NW_027502243.1:0-30090 GCF_021521415.1 Bidens hawaiensis
GGAGATTGCAGGATTTCCATGTGCATGCTTTGGACTTGTGACCTAAATGCTTCACCTTGATTAGAGCCATGTATCTGCATTATAATTATAATATAAGTGTTTGTTTGTTCAATATGAAAAAAACATAATGACGGGGTATTGGGTAACTGGTAAAGACACGTTTGATTAAAAATGAACCATTATTAGTATGAGAGACCAATTTTTAGACCTTTTTTTTAACATAACCCAAATAAACCCACTAACTAATAAAGGGGTCAAATAAAATATCGACCATTAAAGACAAGGCATACCTTATCATATTTCTTAAGTATTTTTCGCATAGCAATGGCATTATTAACTGCGTAAGCAACAAGATCATTGCCTTGTTGAATCAAAGCACCGTGATGATTCCTTTGCAACTTGTGGGTACACCACACAAAGTACTTGCGAAACCCGCCACTTGCTAGATGAACATCAACCACCTTTTGTGCACACTCGTTAAAACATCCAACCACCATAGACATCTCCTTTGTAAGCGAAGGAAAGAAGCTTCCATCACAAACTACATATATATTATAGAATTTTAAAAAACATAAACATAAACATACCAACAATAATAACAATGATTCTTTGTAAAACATATATGTGCATATATACCGGGGCAAGGATGAGTGCAACCGGGTAACTTGTCTCTACGGCATCGTTTCAAGATTTTCTTGATATTTTTAAAACCGACAGCGGGTAGCTTATTTTGATCGTGGGTTTGCATGTACTCTTCGTATTTCTTGCAGAACTTCATGATCTTAATTCGATCTCCGGTGATAATACAATCAAGAAAAAGAACAATATATCTATATTTGATCAATCTAGTTGTTATATATTGTGAAGGAAAAAAGGATATATTAATATAAATATCAATGACATTGAGTACGTGTGGGTTCCGTTTGTTTGATGGTGGCTGTCTTAAGTCTTTATGTAAAAAAGAAAAGAAAAGAATGGTAGTGGAAGCACCTGCGCTAGGCTAGAGTACCATAAACGCTCATTTTTCTACTTACGTTTACTTTACTACGTACATGTTTTAACTTTAAATATCAAACAATTTTTAACTGTAAGTTTTTTAAATAATATTAAAACATATATGATTATAATTTTATAATTTCTCTCTTGCTTATATGCTTTTACTTTTGTATTTTATAACCCATATACTTTGATAAATGTAAATAAGTAATCAATATAAGGTTATTTCTGTATACATTTATATTGAACAAACAAGCCTATGTCGTTGTAAGAGCATTTACAACAGGCTTCGGTTCCCTAAATTTGGATCTAGGTGCATTATACAAACTTGTAGAACACAAACTTCCTTGTTGTGGAGTAAAGTCCATGAGACAAGTTTGTCTCTACAAACTTGCAAAGGACTAGGTGAGGTGTCATCTTTCTCACATACACACATATATATCATATATATACACACACATTTAATATTTTTTTAATGAGTTTGTGAAAGTTTGTTTTTGTGGAAGAAAGTAAGGTTTTTTAGAAAAATTTGAAATATGATATGACAATAATGTGACAGTTTATATGAGTTTGTTGTTGTTGATGTTTTAAGTATGTATTTTTGTGACATAGCACAACTACTTTAATAGAATCTAGTAATCTACACCATAGAAGGAAAATAGAAGTTTTTATGTTATAAAAATACTACACAAAATGTATTTATAGAAAGAGAAGAGTAGTTCACGTGAACTTTAACCAAATTTTAGAAATTGATGTTACGCTTATCCATTATATATGCCTTTTTAATGGATGTCGTTTTCCATTTCAAAAGGTTAGCGAAAAATGAGACAGAAGGGAGCTAGATAAAAGATGTAATCTTGATGTTTTTCTACACAATAAACCAAGTCATCATAGATCAAACAAATCGATCATGTATGAATATAATGCGGTTATTTGTTTTTAGATAATATTTCTCTGAACGCTAGCTGTGGTCGTTTTCAAATTGAATTATGTATAGTGATAGCTTATTTGAAATCTCAATCGTATATTATGAGGTATATATAACTTTGGTTGTTCTAATTTTGTCTTGGATTGTCATTTTCAAATTGAACATAGAAACGGGCCTGCAATACCTGACCCAACCCGGATAATTGTATTATGAAGACCTCCGAACCAACTCTATTGTAAATAACCGGGTTTAATTGGTTCAGGTCTCGCTGGTATTACCTGGTTTATGGTCACCCATATAGGAGAAAACGGGTCTTATCCACCATACTTGAAGAGGTATGTACCCGCCTCAACACCAAGCAAGGCGGGTCAACCCACAAGATAAAGACATTATGAAGGCACAAAGCCAAAACCCAGGCGCATCGCGCATACAAAACATGCTCAGGCATCATATGCTCGCGCATCACATATGCGCGCGGCGCATATCGCATGCTCTTGCACATCACATATGCTCGCGCGTCACATATGCGCGTGGCGCACCAGCGCGCGGCGCATATCACACGCTCGTGCATATCACACCTGCGCATGAAATATCTGCGCGTGAGAATAAAAAGAAGACTTCGCGCATTCTCAGGATGGGCGCATATCACACGTACACATAATCAACCTCGTCCTTATCCAAATCAGGATCAGGGCAACCTTGATTGTGCACGTCAGACACTCTTCTAGAAGGCATCTTTTTAAGGAGTAAGAATATGCTGATGTTGACAGCTGCCAAATGAAAGGTCGACAACTCAGCATGACACATGTGCTACCACATGATTACAACCAACGAGAAAGCGCCAGGTGTCCCAGAGGACACGTGGCGCAGTGCGATTGGAGGAGGCCAACGAGGCTGAGCCCAGCCAGTGAAAACCCTAGCACTATAAATACAGCATCAACTCCACTTTGATGACACATTCATTCACACTCAATCATTGACAGTTACAAGCAGTGATATCACATTCAATCATATTGAATTATATTCACTCACAGTCAGTTACAGAAAACACACAGTCACACAATCAAGAGTATTCAGCGATTCAGCAATACTCTTGAGATATTCACTGACTCACACTTTATTATCTTCTCCACAAAGATACTGATTCTCACGCCGGAGGGTTACCCCAAAGAGGACCCCTCTGTCCCTTTCTGAGGGGTAAGTAACGGCGCTGTTCATTTTGTAGGTGGAAGAACACGGATTCAAAGGAACCATCGGTGAAACAGTTTAATCATACCCGAGGAAAGTAGATCTGCTACCAGTGAGTAGATCCACGTTTCTTCATTGAAGAGGTATGTACCCGCCTCAACACCAAGCAAGGCGGGTCAACCCACAAGATAAAGACATTATGAAGGCACAAAGCCAAAACCCAGGCGCATCGCGCATACAAAACATGCTCAGGCATCATATGCTCGCGCATCACATATGCGCGCGGCGCATATCGCATGCTCTTGCACATCACATATGCTCGCGCGTCACATATGCGCGTGGCGCACCAGCGCGCGGCGCATATCACACGCTCGTGCATATCACACCTGCGCATGAAATATCTGCGCGTGAGAATAAAAAGAAGACTTCGCGCATTCTCAGGATGGGCGCATATCACACGTACACATAATCAACCTCGTCCTTATCCAAATCAGGATCAGGGCAACCTTGATTGTGCACGTCAGACACTCTTCTAGAAGGCATCTTTTTAAGGAGTAAGAATATGCTGATGTTGACAGCTGCCAAATGAAAGGTCGACAACTCAGCATGACACATGTGCTACCACATGATTACAACCAACGAGAAAGCGCCAGGTGTCCCAGAGGACACGTGGCGCAGTGCGATTGGAGGAGGCCAACGAGGCTGAGCCCAGCCAGTGAAAACCCTAGCACTATAAATACAGCATCAACTCCACTTTGATGACACATTCATTCACACTCAATCATTGACAGTTACAAGCAGTGATATCACATTCAATCATATTGAATTATATTCACTCACAGTCAGTTACAGAAAACACACAGTCACACAATCAAGAGTATTCAGCGATTCAGCAATACTCTTGAGATATTCACTGACTCACACTTTATTATCTTCTCCACAAAGATACTGATTCTCACGCCGGAGGGTTACCCCAAAGAGGACCCCTCTGTCCCTTTCTGAGGGGTAAGTAACGGCGCTGTTCATTTTGTAGGTGGAAGAACACGGATTCAAAGGAACCATCGGTGAAACAGTTTAATCATACCCGAGGAAAGTAGATCTGCTACCAGTGAGTAGATCCACGTTTCTTCATTGAAGAGGTATGTACCCGCCTCAACACCAAGCAAGGCGGGTCAACCCACAAGATAAAGACATTATGAAGGCACAAAGCCAAAACCCAGGCGCATCGCGCATACAAAACATGCTCAGGCATCATATGCTCGCGCATCACATATGCGCGCGGCGCATATCGCATGCTCTTGCACATCACATATGCTCGCGCGTCACATATGCGCGTGGCGCACCAGCGCGCGGCGCATATCACACGCTCGTGCATATCACACCTGCGCATGAAATATCTGCGCGTGAGAATAAAAAGAAGACTTCGCGCATTCTCAGGATGGGCGCATATCACACGTACACATAATCAACCTCGTCCTTATCCAAATCAGGATCAGGGCAACCTTGATTGTGCACGTCAGACACTCTTCTAGAAGGCATCTTTTTAAGGAGTAAGAATATGCTGATGTTGACAGCTGCCAAATGAAAGGTCGACAACTCAGCATGACACATGTGCTACCACATGATTACAACCAACGAGAAAGCGCCAGGTGTCCCAGAGGACACGTGGCGCAGTGCGATTGGAGGAGGCCAACGAGGCTGAGCCCAGCCAGTGAAAACCCTAGCACTATAAATACAGCATCAACTCCACTTTGATGACACATTCATTCACACTCAATCATTGACAGTTACAAGCAGTGATATCACATTCAATCATATTGAATTATATTCACTCACAGTCAGTTACAGAAAACACACAGTCACACAATCAAGAGTATTCAGCGATTCAGCAATACTCTTGAGATATTCACTGACTCACACTTTATTATCTTCTCCACAAAGATACTGATTCTCACGCCGGAGGGTTACCCCAAAGAGGACCCCTCTGTCCCTTTCTGAGGGGTAAGTAACGGCGCTGTTCATTTTGTAGGTGGAAGAACACGGATTCAAAGGAACCATCGGTGAAACAGTTTAATCATACCCGAGGAAAGTAGATCTGCTACCAGTGAGTAGATCCACGTTTTCTTCATTGGCGCCATCCACCAAACGCGCGGCGGCATTGCAGTCCATCACAAGGGCTTGAAACTCGGCGGAATATTTCATCGCCAAAGCGCAGCGAGCCATGCCCTGTGACACCAGCCATTGGCGATCCTGCGCGAGGCCAGCAACAGACGTCTCGAGGGCAGGAACCTGAGAGTTTAATAACTCAACAGTTTCCTTAGCCTTTTTTAGTTCCTCCTTATCAGACGCTGCTGCCGCCAAAATTTTTTGTTTCTCCGCCTGCGCAGCACCAAGTGCTTCCTGGCTAGACGCCGCCGTGGCCAAGGCCTCATCTCTATCGGCCTGCGCGGCCGCCAAATCCCTTTTCAGGCGCGCAACCTCGCTCTCCAGTGATGATTTCTCAGTGATACTCTGGATGATAGCTTGGTCACGCGCCTCGGCCTGCTGTTCCAAGACACGCACTCTGCGCGCGTACTTGGCAACTTCGGCCTCCGCCAACTGCTGCTTCTCCCGCGCAGCTTGGAGCTCATGCCCGCGCTTGATGTATGCGGTGTTGGCACTTGCTCTGTTTTCACTGAGCTCCGCCTGGAGTTTCTCAGCTCGCGTGCGAGCATCAGACAGGTTCCAGGCGGCCACCTTAGCCTCTCGCTGGGCTTCCACAAGAGCGTCGCGTACTTTAACATAATCACGACGAAGCTCTTGGGAAGCAGCGAAGAAAGCCGACCCAGCGAAAACATGGTCGTTCAGCAAGTCCGCGCGGGTGCGCTCCTCCTGATACCTCCTTTCAGTAGGAGGCACGGCATGAGCCCAGAAGTCCTCGCATACGCCCATGGATTGAAAGGAACTCTCTTCATTAATATTCCATCTCGGGCGGTAAACGTGGACACCTTCCTGCAAAACACAAGAAAAGTTCTAAGTCATAAAACATACCTATATGGAGATACGCGCAGCGGACCAACAAATCAATACATACCTGCGGGGATGAAGCAGGAAAGTCAGCGCCAGCCCCATCAGAGGTCTGCGCTGCGAACACTTGCGGCATCGCAGGGCTGGCGCGGTCTCCCAAGGAGTCTTCAACTTGAACCCCCTCGTCCTCCTCGTCTTCTTCAACAGGCCTCTTCTCCTGCGACCTGGAAGGCTCCAAACCAGCCTCGCGGGGAGGGCTGCGTGCAGGAGGAGGCGAGGGAGGTCTCGACGCCGCCAGTTCGGCGCGTAATACGGTTTCCTGCTCCTTGGTAATCCCAATAAGGGGAGACTCAGCACTAGCAGGAGCAGGACCAGAACCAGCGGCGCCGGAAGTGCCGCCAGGAGTATCACCAGCAACTGTTGCGCCAGCTACAACTCCTATGAACAAATAAACAAGGAAAAATTGTTTATGACTGACTCCAAAGGGAAAAATTCAGAAGACATATGTGCAAAACTTACCTTGGCGCAATTCTGTTCGCGCATCGAACATCGCCATAAAATCCATTCTACCCTTTTCAGAGGGTAGAACAGGGGACTTCGATGGAGTCCCCGGCGCAGCCGTGGCACCTTGTGGCGCCTGCGGCTGATCTGTTACCGTCGCTGCCTCTGCAAACATTTAAAGGAGCAAAGGTTTAATAACAATTCAGCCAGATGAAGATAAATAAAGTATACCTGTTGCAGGCGCGGCACTGCTTCTCTCTTCAGCCGCGTGAAAGGAGGAGGCGACGCCACCATACCTCAAGTGGACAGGAGGTCTGCCCACTCTCACAGGCAGAGAAGCTAAAGAAACCTTTGTGGTAAACACCTGGGTTTCCTTAGGTCCCTTCGTTTGAGCATGGGGATGAGCGACAGGGGTGTCCTCTTTCTTCTGTTTCTTACTGGCCCCTGCGCCAGATTTCCCCTTAGCTTTGCGCTTTAGTAGAGGCGCCTCCTCTTCCTCCTCCTCCTCTTCCGCGAGCTCTAGCTCGTAGTTTTCAAGCGCATCTACAAAAACAAGCGACAGAACTGTTAATAAACTTGGGTATTCTAAAGGAATGAGCAGGAGTGCGAAGGCTTACCAGGCGCGTCACCGTCAAAGTCAAAATCCAGATCCACTGGGATGAACATGTCATCAAAGCGATCCGGGAAACCAACCTCCCCAACGCCAAGTTCGACGGAGCCGCCCTCCACATGTTCATCATAAGCGGCAAGGATGTAATCCTTGGTGACTGCGCAAAGACAAGTTAAATGATATCAACAAAAGAACTATGTTCGCGCAAACAAAAAAAAAAAAAAAAAAAAAAAAAAAAAAAAAAAACTTACACAACCCGTCGACTTGGATAACGGGCTCAAGCGCGCTGTCGGCCCAGAGCCTGCTCATGCCGACCCCAACCAGCGCCTCCTCGCAAATTTTCTTCGCGGGGGATGGTTCGGCGGTCAGTTTCTTAACCCATGCGCCAGTTGGGTTCTTGAGGACATCCTCATCCGCAGGCGCAGAAGTGATAGAGCGCATGGTCATACGGATGGGGATCACACCGGCCTTAATGTAAAAAAACCTCTCAGACCAGTCATGAAGGCTCTTGAATGAAACAGTGGAGCACTTCACCTTCTGACTGCGAGGAATAAAAGAGATCCAATTGTCTTGGATCTTGGCCTTATAAAAATATTGAAAGCGCCGAGGAGTGGGTTCCTCGCGCTGGGATTTGCACATGAACTCAAAGTGAGTCACGCGCACGAGTCCAAACGGATGGACTTGGGATATGTGAATCCCATAGAACTTCAACAGTGCACCCACAAACCTTGTCATCGGGAGACGAAGGTTGCAGTGGGTGAAAAAGTGGCTATATAGGGATATATAGCCGGTAGGCGGGTCCGCCGCCGTTTGCCCGGACCTAGGCAACATGCAGCCAAACAGGGTGGGAAAGCCCTGAGAGGTGATCAGGTTGTCGAGATCTGCCTGCTTCAATTTGCAGGGGATTTCATTCCACCTTTTGGTGGCCTTGGTCCTCCCTACTTCCTCCGATGTGGTCTCAACAACCTTCTTCCCCTTCCCCTTTTGCTTCAATGTCGACATCACCACAGATTTCACACGGCGTCTTCGAGAGGCAACGGAGGTGATTGAAGGGCTAGACGAGTATTGTCACACCCTCAAAATCCACTAACGGAGTTTTACCGTCAGAGGGTGTGAACTGGCAGGATCGGAATCATTAGTTATAACCAAACCAAAGAAAACGTTTAAATGAAAAATAAGTGCGGAAGCGTAAAACCTTAATTCAAAAGTTGCGTCACGCAGGACGACTTAAAACCAAATGTAAATGTTAAAATTTAGTTTGCAGAGTAAGATGTTTAACAATTAATGCATGCTCCTAAACCGCGCGCCCGCCTCGGCTACCTGAGAATAACATACTAAAAGGGGTCAACACGAGGTTGGTGAGTTCACAAGTTATATAAGACAAATCGTTTAGCGTTTGAGTTCAGCGTTTTCGTTAAGTGTTTTGCGTAACCACGTTACGGCGTTTAAAAGTTTTGCGTAACCACGTTACGGCGTTTAAATGTTTTGCGTAACCACGTTACGGCGTTTAAGTGTGTAACCACGTTACAGCGTTTAAATGTTTTGCGTAACCACGTTACGGCGTTTAAGTGTGTAACCACGTTACAGCGTTTAAATGTTTTGCGTAACCACGTTACGGCGTTTAAGTGTGTAACCACGTTACAGCGTTTAAATGTTTTGCGTAACCACGTTACGGCGTTTAAGTGTGTAACCACGTTACAGCGTTTAAGTGTTACCAGATAATGTTATGTCAAATTATATATCGATAGGTAGCTAATCTATACAACAAGTATTACTAAGTGGTTCGAGACCGAAGCTGACTGTTTATCAAGTGCCCGTCACCAGGTCAACCCAGACCATGGTAAGTGTTAGCCAAAAATTACACCCACTCAACCTCCAGTTGAGCTTAGCGTCGGGTGGGGTTTGTCAAACCCAGTAGTACTACTCAACAGTGACTCGCTATTCCAAATATTAACCGGTTCGATGCGTGGGACTTCAAGGGTTACGTGCCGCTTAGCCTCTACAAGTGATATATATAATTTATAACAAAATCTTAAATATGTGTTTATCTCAAAAATGCGTTTATCGGAGTATGTTATCTCCCCCAAGTGAAAAACGTTTGAAAACAGTTCAAAGAGCGGGGTAAGTGAACTCACTGTTTGCGAAGAATATTCCAAATTAGATCACCGAGTGATGCGCGTCGTAGAAAACTCTCTAGCGTTCTAAAATAACAAAGAGATTTTCTAAGTATCGGAACGTTTAACGAGTCTCTAGACTCGGCACATAATACCTATGCACGTATCATGTTTCGTGTTTCGTTTGTGAACCGTGTGTGATTTAAACAAGTACAATTGTGATACGATACACGAGTGAGCAATTACTTTCGTGTCATGTATTAATAACATACTTACAAGCAATTATTCCCGTAAGGGCATTTTGGTCAACAAACAAAGACTAACTAACTATTATTCCCCATAAGGGCAATTTGGTCAATTCATGGCAATCAACTAGCAATTATTCCCCGCAAGGGTATTTTGGTCAAAATACCACAATTATATAAAAACTATCATATTTCATGCATTCCTATACAACTCAGCAGCTAGTTTCATTGTGACAGAATTTCTACTTGAAAGATTGTACTATTTCACCGATCATATCATCTCAATTAATTCACCAAAAATCACCACTGAAACATACATGTCTTAGGTTTCCAGAACATATTTTATATTATTTTTATTCCATATAGATTTCTCATAATGATCAAAACACTACAGTAAACTCATATCAGTCAGATTCATGCACAACAGAATTTTATTTGCAATTCCCGGTAAACGAAAAATCCAATAAATGCAAGACCACTTGGGTTTGGTTCCTAACTCAGTGAGTCAACTTCCAGAAGTGGAACCAACCCAATTGGCCTCGTAGTTCATGAGATATAGAATTTACAATATAACCTAACAGCAGGTCTAACAGCTCAGCTTTGCATCACGTTTTTGTAAAATCATAAAAGTATACTTCCACTTATCCAAAAATTACGAATTTATACTTTATAGAAACTAGACTCAACCTAGTTTACTGCAGTACTCACAATCTCAATCAATTTTCACGTTTACACTTCGTTACAGTCAGTTAAACATCGTATATATATTCTGTCCAGAATCTGTTCACATCAAAACTCAACATCATAACAATCTATGAACTATCATGCATCCATATAACCCTCTAGACACCATAACTACTATCCATGCATATAAATCACACCATACATACAAGATTAGGGTTTGTGTTTTAATTCAAATCAAGAACAACAATCAATCATGCAACAACATCAATCTAGTTATCAATCTATTATCCAACTAACAACTATCATATTGATCACATACATACATATAATCGGCTGAGTTAGGGTTTACATACAACCCATTAAACATCAAAATTACACAACAAGGAGGTAAGAGATGATCAAGTATACCTTCCTAGCACCTAGTTCTTGGATTAATCTCTTGATTGATGTGTGTGTGTGTGATGAAGGTGGACGGCAGCCGTGGATCAAGAGAGGGAGAGAGAGCCGATTTAGGGTTGTAGGTTAATAATAAGTTAGGGTTTGTTTATTAGTGATGTATTTATAATAATACAAGTTACACTCTAGTCCCTCTTCTTTCCAAGTGTTGTTTTTCTAGAACATTCCATCATACTTGCCCAATAAGTTAACATGACCATAGTTTTATCACATAGCACATAATCCTAACACATAATAATCACATAATTATTGTTTTTACGTTTATCGTTTATTTATCAATCGTTTGCGTCAACTCGTTTGCGTTTCGGTGCAAATCCCGAAAGACTACACATGTAGTAAGTGTTACGCGTCATTTAAACCCTAGTTTAAATGTAATGAAGTGTACGTTATAGATTCAACGATCTTAAAGTTTGAATTGACGGAGTTGAGTTAACGGAGTTAACCTGAAATTGACGATTGTCACATCATTCCCATGTTAAAGAATTTTCGTCCCGAAAATTTGAGTCAAGTCGTGATGAGAGTCTGAAAGAGTAAGAAGAAAAATTTTCAGTTTGTCATATCATCCCCTAGTAAAAAGAAATTTCGTCCCGAAATTTAATTCATACCTTCGGTGATGTTTGACGGTTTGCCGGGTTTCGCGGTTTTCGGTGTTTGGTTAGCCCTTCAAAAAGGTGAGGATACTTTTTCATCATTTGATCCTCGCGTTCCCACGTGAACTCCGGTCCACGTCTCGAGTTCCAACGAACCTTAACGATTGGAATTTTGCTGTGTTTGAGTGTTTTGGTTTCCCAATCCAAAACTTCGACTGGTTCCTCAATGAACCGTAACTGTTCATCAACTTGCAGTTCCTCCAAAGGGACTACTTGGGTTTCATCAGATAGGCATTTCTTCAAATTTGATACGTGGAATACATCGTGTACGCCACTGAGTTCTGTTGGTAGGTCCAGTCGGTACGCCACCGGACCAATGCGCTCAGTTATCCGGTACGGACCAACATACCGTGGGTTGAGTTTGTTTCGCTTACCAAAGCGAACTACACCTTTCCAAGGTGAGACTTTGAGTAACACCCGATCGTTCACTTTAAATTCGAGAGGTTTTCGGCGCTTGTCGGCGTAACTCTTTTGGCGATCCCGTGCTGCTGCCATGCGATTTCGGATTTGAACAATCTTTTCCGAGGTTTCGAGTACCAGTTCTGGACCAGTGATTTGGCTGTCACCCACCTCTGCCCAGCAGAGTGGTGATCGACACTTCCGTCCGTACAGCGCTTCAAACGGCGCTGCCTTAATACTTGCGTGGTAGCTGTTATTATACGAAAACTCTACCAAGGGTAAGTGGGGTTCCCAACTTTTTCCGAAATCTAAAACGCATGCACGCAACATATCCTCCAGGGTCTGAATAGTCCGTTCACTTTGCCCATCCGTCTGAGGATGGTATGCTGTACTCATATCGAGACGTGTGCCCAGTGCGCTTTGCAGCGACTTCCAAAAGTGTGAGGTAAAACGAGAATCTCGATCGGAAATGATCGAGACAGGCACTCCGTGTCTAGACACCACTTCTTTCATGTATACTCGAGTCAGTCTTTCCATTTTGTCCGTTTCCTTAATCGCTAGGAAATGTGCCGATTTAGTCAACCGGTCAACGATCACCCAGATGGTATCGCATCCCGTCGGTGTCTTAGGCAAACCCGTAATAAAATCCATTGAGATGTGCTCCCATTTCCACATTGGGAGTTCCGGTTGTTGCAGTAGACCAGATGGTTTCTGGTATTCAATCTTGACTCTGGCACAAGTCAAGCATTTGCTCACGTAGGTGGCAATGTCGGCTTTCATGTTCGGCCACCAGTAAAGTGCCTTTAAATCATGATACATTTTATCTGAGCCAGGGTGGATAGAATATCGGGACTTGTGAGCTTCGTCCATCACTAGAGTTCTCAACTCTCCGTATCGTGGAACCCAAATCCGGTTCTCAAAATATCGGACCCCGTCCGATCTGGTTTCAAGTTGCTTGTTCATGCCCCGCATGAGTTCCGATGGAAGATTTTCATCTTTCAAAGCTTCCAGTTGCGCATCGCGAATCTGATCGGGTAAGCTGGCATGAATCGTAAGTTGCAATGCTCTTACTCGTCTGGGTTTTTCTGTTTCTTTTCTGCTGAGGGCGTCGGCCACCACATTGGCCTTGCCAGGGTGGTACTTGATGGCACAATCATAATCTTTAAGCAGCTCGACCCAACGACGCTGTCGCATGTTCAGCTCTTTCTGATCGTAGATATGTTGGAGACTCTTGTGGTCGGTGTAAATGGTAAACTTGGTACCGTACAAGTAATGCCTCCATATCTTAAGAGCAAACACCACAGCTCCGAGTTCCAAATCATGGGTCGTGTAGTTCTTCTCGTGAACCCGTAGTTGTCTAGAGGCGTAGGCTATAACCTTCTCGAGTTGCATCAGCACACAACCGAGACCTTGTATAGATGCGTCACAGTGTACCTCAAAGTTTTCCGTTCCCTCGGGGAGGGCTAAAATAGGGGCGCTACAAAGCTTGGTTTTCAATAGTTGGAAAGCGGATTCTTGCGCGTCACCCCAGTTGTACTTAGTGCCCTTGTGAGTCAAAGCGGTGAGGGGTTGAGCAATCTTTGAAAATCCCTCGATGAAACGCCGATAGTAGCCGGCCAGTCCTAGGAATTGTCGCACTTCAGTCGGAGTCTTAGGTGCTTCCCAGTTTTTGATGGCCTCTACCTTACCGGGATCGACATGGATACCATTCTCGTTGATCACATGTCCTAAAAAGTGAACCTCGCGAAGCCAAAATTCACATTTCGAGACTTTAGCATACAGTTGTTCCTTCTTTAGTAGTTCCAGAATTATCCTTAAGTGCTCTTCGTGGTCAGTCTCGTTCTTGGAGTAGACAAGAATATCATCGATGAAAACAATCACGAACTTGTCGAGGTACGCCTTGCATACTCGATTCATGAGATCCATAAATACGGCTGGCGCGTTGGTTAGGCCAAAAGGCATAACCGAGAACTCGTAGTGACCATACCGTGTTCTGAAAGCCGTCTTTGAAATATCTTCTTCGCGCACTCTCAGCTGGTGGTAACCGGATCGTAGATCGATCTTCGAGTAGTAACTCGATCCCTGAAGCTGGTCAAATAAATCATCAATTCGGGGTAAAGGATAACGGTTCTTGACCGTCACCTTGTTCAACTCCCGGTAGTCGATGCACATCCGAAAAGTCCCGTCTTTCTTTCGGACAAACAAGACAGGGGCTCCCCATGGCGATGAGCTAGGTCGGATAAAACCCTTATCCAACAAATCTTGCAACTGAGTGGACAACTCCTGAAGTTCCGCCGGTGCGAGTCGATACGGGGCTCGTGCTATGGGTGCTGCACCGGGTGTCAACTCGATTTGGAATTCGACTTGACGAATAGGAGGGAGTCCGGGCAAATCCTCCGGGAAAACTTCCGGAAAGTCTCGCACAACCGGTATGTCTTCAATTCGTTTCTCCTCCGCGGGTTTCTCAACAATCTGCGCCAAAATTGCCGGATGACCCTTTCGTAGATACTTCTGTGCTTTCATAAGGGTGATGATGCTGTTGGTCATGCCGCTTCTCTCGCCTCGGACCGAAATGATCTCGCCGGAAGGGGTGGTAATATGGACTATTTTATCATGGCATATAATCTCCGCTCGGTTCTCGGATAACCAGTCCATGCCGACAACGACATCGAAACTACTAAGCGTAAAAGGAATAAGGTCGATGTCAAAAACATGACCTGACAGTTTCAACTTACATCCCGCAAGTATATGAGTTGTTATTACAGTTTTACCGTTAGCTAATTCAACAGGAAACTTAGCGTCTAACGGGGTTGGAGTAAGGTTTAAAAGTTGGCTAAAGGCCTTTGACACAAAACTCCTATCAGCTCCAGTGTCAAACAAAACAGAAGCAAAACAATCGTTTACAGGGAACTTACCGGACACCACATGCGGATCATTGCGGGCTTGACCCGATCCAATCACAAACGCTCTTCCTTTGCCATTTCCTCCACCGTTAGTGCCACTTCCATTGCCCCCATTGTTGTCATTATGTTTCAGCTTGGGGCAATCCTTCCGGAAATGACCTTCCTGTCCACATTCAAAACATCCCTTAGTCGTCATCGGTTGCTTAGGAGCACCCTTTGCCGCAAGGTCTCCTCTACATTCTTTCGCTTGGTGACCTATCTTTCCGCATCTTTGACACTTGACACGGTCACACTGGCCAACATGATGATAGTTGCACCTGTTGCACTTTGGATACTTCCCAGCATATCTGCTCGAAACCTGCCCGCTACCGTTGTTGTTGGAGTTGTTGTTGTTGTGATTCTGAGTGTTAAAGCTCCGGGTGAACTCGGGTTTACGGTAGTGTTGTTGCGGTGGGAGGTTCGAGGATGAAGATCTGGTGTTGTCGAACTTTCTCTTCCCGCTGTTCGGGTTGCTGTTGTTGTTACTGTTGCTGGCGTGGTCATTACTCGGGTTGTCACGGGCTTTAACAGTCGAACCCCTCGGTGGTAACGCACCCTGGGTCACAGCCTGATCCGTCAGTTTGTGAGCCAAACGGATCGCTTGTTGGATCGTGGCTGGTCTGGAAGACGTCACCATACCCTGAATCTGTGGTGCTAACCTATCAATGTACATCTCTATTCTCTTGCTCGGCGGATCCACCATCCGCGGACACATCACTGCCAACTCGTGCGAACGAGTAGTGTAGGCTTCAATTTCTGAGCCCACCATCTTCAGCGACCAAAATTCTGACTCTAACTTCGAAATCTCTTCTCTCGGACAGTACTCCTCTCGCATCATGTTCTTGAACTCCTCCCAGTTCATCGCGTTAGCCAGTTCCAATCCAAGAATTTGCACATCTGCACATCGTCTGGGGACACCTCTGAGTGTGCCTCTGGCTCAGCCGGTTCTTCCTCCGGTTCTCCTTCGGGTTCCTCCTCGGGATCTTCCTCGGGATCCTCCTCAGGCTCCTCTTCGGGATCTTCTTCAGGTTCTACTTCAGGCTCTGCCTCGGGCTCGGCCTCAGGTTCTGCTGCGTTCTGAGCAAGTTGCATTTGTAGGTCATCGCAACGCTCGAGTGCTATTTCGGTTCGGGTCCTTGCTTCTTGGAGTTGCTCATGCAAGTCTATCATCTCGGCTTGCATCTTCATCATAACCTTCGTTTGTTGATCACTAGCCCCTTGCATATCCTTCATTGCCGCCGCCATGCGGGCAATCTCCTCCTTAGTCTCGGTTTCGTCTTTTAACAATCTGGAAACGTTCTCTCTCGTGTAGCGCATGTAACCCACATCACGCTCCAAACATGAAACAACGGCTGCGAGAACTCGCTCTACAGGTTCGGTTATAGGTGGTAGGGTGTTAGGGTAAGCAGGGTGGTTCTGGTGAGGCAATGGGGGAACTTGTTCACGGTAGACCATACGTCTGATCATGTTGGGGTACCATTCCCAGCTAACGTCGTTGTCATACAAGCCTCCGGATAGGCGGTACCTCTTCGGTGCAGGAGCTTCGAGTTCCGGGACTACGCGGGGTGGCGAGGCAGTAGGTAACTGCGGTTCCTTCCCGTGAGCATGCGTCATCGAATCGGATGATGATGAGGGTGGCGTCGACATCCCTACAGGTAAGCCGTGTATGCGCGCGCGTATGAGCGAAAGAGGTAAGAGATAAGATTACAAGACTACACAAACCTATGCAGTGCGTATTATTATAACTAATGGGTCGTCGCGGTTATAGTCTAGTATGCATGCAGTTTCTAGTTCGCTATAACCAATGGCTCTGATACCAATCTGTCACACCCTCAAAATCCACTAACGGAGTTTTACCGTCAGAGGGTGTGAACTGGCAGGATCGGAATCATTAGTTATAACCAAACCAAAGAAAACGTTTAAATGAAAAATAAGTGCGGAAGCGTAAAACCTTAATTCAAAAGTTGCGTCACGCAGGACGACTTAAAACCAAATGTAAATGTTAAAATTTAGTTTGCAGAGTAAGATGTTTAACAATTAATGCATGCTCCTAAACCGCGCGCCCGCCTCGGCTACCTGAGAATAACATACTAAAAGGGGTCAACACGAGGTTGGTGAGTTCACAAGTTATATAAGACAAATCGTTTAGCGTTTGAGTTCAGCGTTTTCGTTAAGTGTTTTGCGTAACCACGTTACGGCGTTTAAAAGTTTTGCGTAACCACGTTACGGCGTTTAAATGTTTTGCGTAACCACGTTACGGCGTTTAAGTGTGTAACCACGTTACAGCGTTTAAATGTTTTGCGTAACCACGTTACGGCGTTTAAGTGTGTAACCACGTTACAGCGTTTAAATGTTTTGCGTAACCACGTTACGGCGTTTAAGTGTGTAACCACGTTACAGCGTTTAAATGTTTTGCGTAACCACGTTACGGCGTTTAAGTGTGTAACCACGTTACAGCGTTTAAGTGTTACCAGATAATGTTATGTCAAATTATATATCGATAGGTAGCTAATCTATACAACAAGTATTACTAAGTGGTTCGAGACCGAAGCTGACTGTTTATCAAGTGCCCGTCACCAGGTCAACCCAGACCATGGTAAGTGTTAGCCAAAAATTACACCCACTCAACCTCCAGTTGAGCTTAGCGTCGGGTGGGGTTTGTCAAACCCAGTAGTACTACTCAACAGTGACTCGCTATTCCAAATATTAACCGGTTCGATGCGTGGGACTTCAAGGGTTACGTGCCGCTTAGCCTCTACAAGTGATATATATAATTTATAACAAAATCTTAAATATGTGTTTATCTCAAAAATGCGTTTATCGGAGTATGTTATCTCCCCCAAGTGAAAAACGTTTGAAAACAGTTCAAAGAGCGGGGTAAGTGAACTCACTGTTTGCGAAGAATATTCCAAATTAGATCACCGAGTGATGCGCGTCGTAGAAAACTCTCTAGCGTTCTAAAATAACAAAGAGATTTTCTAAGTATCGGAACGTTTAACGAGTCTCTAGACTCGGCACATAATACCTATGCACGTATCATGTTTCGTGTTTCGTTTGTGAACCGTGTGTGATTTAAACAAGTACAATTGTGATACGATACACGAGTGAGCAATTACTTTCGTGTCATGTATTAATAACATACTTACAAGCAATTATTCCCGTAAGGGCATTTTGGTCAACAAACAAAGACTAACTAACTATTATTCCCCATAAGGGCAATTTGGTCAATTCATGGCAATCAACTAGCAATTATTCCCCGCAAGGGTATTTTGGTCAAAATACCACAATTATATAAAAACTATCATTTTTCATGCATTCCTATACAACTCAGCAGCTAGTTTCATTGTGACAGAATTTCTACTTGAAAGATTGTACTATTTCACCGATCATATCATCTCAATTAATTCACCAAAAATCACCACTGAAACATACATGTCTTAGGTTTCCAGAACATATTTTATATTATTTTTATTCCATATAGATTTCTCATAATGATCAAAACACTACAGTAAACTCATATCAGTCAGATTCATGCACAACAGAATTTTATTTGCAATTCCCGGTAAACGAAAAATCCAATAAATGCAAGACCACTTGGGTTTGGTTCCTAACTCAGTGAGTCAACTTCCAGAAGTGGAACCAACCCAATTGGCCTCGTAGTTCATGAGATATAGAATTTACAATATAACCTAACAGCAGGTCTAACAGCTCAGCTTTGCATCACGTTTTTGTAAAATCATAAAAGTATACTTCCACTTATCCAAAAATTACGAATTTATACTTTATAGAAACTAGACTCAACCTAGTTTACTGCAGTACTCACAATCTCAATCAATTTTCACGTTTACACTTCGTTACAGTCAGTTAAACATCGTATATATATTCTGTCCAGAATCTGTTCACATCAAAACTCAACATCATAACAATCTATGAACTATCATGCATCCATATAACCCTCTAGACACCATAACTACTATCCATGCATATAAATCACACCATACATACAAGATTAGGGTTTGTGTTTTAATTCAAATCAAGAACAACAATCAATCATGCAACAACATCAATCTAGTTATCAATCTATTATCCAACTAACAACTATCATATTGATCACATACATACATATAATCGGCTGAGTTAGGGTTTACATACAACCCATTAAACATCAAAATTACACAACAAGGAGGTAAGAGATGATCAAGTATACCTTCCTAGCACCTAGTTCTTGGATTAATCTCTTGATTGATGTGTGTGTGTGTGATGAAGGTGGACGGCAGCCGTGGATCAAGAGAGGGAGAGAGAGCCGATTTAGGGTTGTAGGTTAATAATAAGTTAGGGTTTGTTTATTAGTGATGTATTTATAATAATACAAGTTACACTCTAGTCCCTCTTCTTTCCAAGTGTTGTTTTTCTAGAACATTCCATCATACTTGCCCAATAAGTTAACATGACCATAGTTTTATCACATAGCACATAATCCTAACACATAATAATCACATAATTATTGTTTTTACGTTTATCGTTTATTTATCAATCGTTTGCGTCAACTCGTTTGCGTTTCGGTGCAAATCCCGAAAGACTACACATGTAGTAAGTGTTACGCGTCATTTAAACCCTAGTTTAAATGTAATGAAGTGTACGTTATAGATTCAACGATCTTAAAGTTTGAATTGACGGAGTTGAGTTAACGGAGTTAACCTGAAATTGACGATTGTCACAAGTATGAACTATCAGACATACAACTGTAATAGCCGATAATCGAGGATTCGAATCGATGTAAACACTCAAATCAGAATGTGAAAACAGAAATTTGAATTTTAGCAACAATGAAGATGAAGATAAAAATTTTCTAAGGGTCTGCTTTTATAGGCCCAGGAGAGATAAATGTGGCAGCTGATCGGATTTCACGCGCCCCCACTCGCAGGGGCAAGCCAACGAAGGCGCGACACGTGTCCCTAACAGCTGTGTGAGGGGACAAAAAGATGTAACCGACCTGCCACGGAACAGAGACGCGCCCCCACTCGCAGGTACTAACCAATGCGAGTGCGACACGTGTTCAAGACAGCTGTGTGAGGGGACGTGAAAGGCAACTGTAGCACCTCGAGCACACGAAACGTCTGACACGTTTACGGCGCACGTCATCACCAACCAACCACGTGTTTGGACCTTTCGTTTTCAACCAAATGGATAGAACTTCGCGCGACGATGGAAACAACCAAGAAAACGACAAAACCCCCTATAAAAGGACAATTCAGTGAGTCTAATATCTATCTTACCACGCTCGCGCAAGATAAGACACACATTAGACTGGGGGGGCTTGAAGAGGTATGTACCCGCCTCAACACCAAGCAAGGCGGGTCAACCCACAAGATAAAGACATTATGAAGGCACAAAGCCAAAACCCAGGCGCATCGCGCATACAAAACATGCTCAGGCATCATATGCTCGCGCATCACATATGCGCGCGGCGCATATCGCATGCTCTTGCACATCACATATGCTCGCGCGTCACATATGCGCGTGGCGCACCAGCGCGCGGCGCATATCACACGCTCGTGCATATCACACCTGCGCATGAAATATCTGCGCGTGAGAATAAAAAGAAGACTTCGCGCATTCTCAGGATGGGCGCATATCACACGTACACATAATCAACCTCGTCCTTATCCAAATCAGGATCAGGGCAACCTTGATTGTGCACGTCAGACACTCTTCTAGAAGGCATCTTTTTAAGGAGTAAGAATATGCTGATGTTGACAGCTGCCAAATGAAAGGTCGACAACTCAGCATGACACATGTGCTACCACATGATTACAACCAACGAGAAAGCGCCAGGTGTCCCAGAGGACACGTGGCGCAGTGCGATTGGAGGAGGCCAACGAGGCTGAGCCCAGCCAGTGAAAACCCTAGCACTATAAATACAGCATCAACTCCACTTTGATGACACATTCATTCACACTCAATCATTGACAGTTACAAGCAGTGATATCACATTCAATCATATTGAATTATATTCACTCACAGTCAGTTACAGAAAACACACAGTCACACAATCAAGAGTATTCAGCGATTCAGCAATACTCTTGAGATATTCACTGACTCACACTTTATTATCTTCTCCACAAAGATACTGATTCTCACGCCGGAGGGTTACCCCAAAGAGGACCCCTCTGTCCCTTTCTGAGGGGTAAGTAACGGCGCTGTTCATTTTGTAGGTGGAAGAACACGGATTCAAAGGAACCATCGGTGAAACAGTTTAATCATACCCGAGGAAAGTAGATCTGCTACCAGTGAGTAGATCCACGTTTCTTCAATACTCGACTGGGGACGCTATTATATATTGGTATTCTCAGGACTCCAAACTGACACTATTATAATACAACCACGTCTGATTGGTTTGGGTCTCACTGGTCTTATCCGGTTTATATCCACCCCTACATAAGACCGTTGTACAACGGCCAACAACCTCCATTTTCATCGGGTTCGCATACCCGAAATTGGTTGTTGATGGGCTTACCCGAAGGTTAACCGTGGTGTTGCTAACCTACCAAATGAACTTGTTTGTTACCAGATGCTGGGTTCAAATACCATTATAAAAGAAATTTATGAATCAAGACGTGGGGAAGTGATAACACCAGCCGACTTGACTGATGGTGAGCATTAACATCGTGTTCTCGAGTTCATTAAAAGACGGAAAAGAAATGAATGGAAGGAAAGAAAAAATTAGCGTGTTCCAAAGGTCTTTTAAGGAATGAAAAGAAAAGGAAATAGGGAGAAAATTGTGTTCATGTGTTTCATTGAAAAACTCCCCCACATGAGCCATGATAGTATTAATGAAGACATGAAGTACAAGGAAACATCATCCGATTTGGGGTGTTTGAGAGACTTTCGTACGTCAAAAGTGACGTTTTCACTTTTCACCCCAACTAGAAGAATCGGTTTACCATGGCGGGCGTCGATCAATGATATGTGGTGGTAAGAAACGGTTCGCCTATGATGAGCGGAACATTGTCAACCTCGTTCATGTCAAGAATAACAGAATCCACCAGGAAGATGAACTTACCAATGGGTTCTAACCAAGAATTAAAATTAATAAACTGGTTTTCAAAAACCATTCATCGATTGAAAAGTAAAAAAGGCAATATAAAATAAATATATGTTCTTTTTGCCATCAAGAAATAAAAACAGAAAAATTTATTTTTCTAAATTATTTGTAGTTAGTAAAACTCTAGAATCAAAATCGTACTTCAAAATAAACTAAATATACTATTTTTTTAATACCTAAATACTATTGCATCTATAAAAATAAATATATAAATATACAATTGCATAAAAGCGTCAGTTTTGAAAAAAAATATATTTAATAAAATACAAAGTGCGTGTGTATATATTATATATAAACAAATATAAGAAGCCGTAATATACAAAAAGTATAAAATTTATACTAAGTAGGAAAAAAAACAAAAATTCATATGATTAAAAATATGTGAAAAATAAACAAAAAAACACTCAAAGCTGTATTAACTAACGGTCGGTGGATGATGTTAACGGGTTGAACTAAAATTGATAGTTACATATAAGTATTGTATCATAAAAGTCTAAAATAAACTATTAGATTAAAACTGATATTTTTTAGAAATCACATGAAATAAATTAAAAAAAAATATTTTTTAGATATTTTGGAATTTGGTGGAAGTCCTTTTATTTGTTTAAACGTAGTTGTGATTAAAGTCAAAAGTGCCAGTAATTTAAGTTTTAGAAAATTCTAAGGTGGAAAGTGTCGTATCGATAGATTGATGGTTGTGAAAGGCCAACTCAAAAAGTATAATATGTCACATATAAACTATTAAAGTTATTGTGTCCACAGGTTGGTGTTTCTTTTTTTTTCATTGAATTACCGGTTCTATTTCTATATTTTTTTTGTGTTATATAATAATGCCGTCCAAGAAAAATAAAAAAAATAAACGATGAAAGAAAAACAAAGAATATGATCTTTGATCTTTTTAATACAAGTACAAATGAAATTATATTATTTTTATTATAGTAAAGACCGGTGTTGTTTCTAATTAGTTAGTTAAACTTTAAAGGGTTAATAGTTATTTTACTTGTTATTATCATTTTTTTCCAATAATATTTGATTTTTGTAAGGTACTCAAGTACACACTAAAGTTTCATGTCATCATGCGTAATCTCCCTAGAAATTCCTTTCTCTAAATAGGCTATAAACCAATTAAGTTGCTTATAGATATTTGAGATTAACTTGTTAAAAGTTTGAACCAACTTTCATGAAAAAATAACACCCTTTAAGATATAGTGTCCAATCGGTTCAGATTTCTGGCTCAATTTTTTTTTCAGTTGAACTCGAAACCAAATCAAATTCAGTTTCAAACCAGAAAGACCGCAACGTGAAAACTCAAGTACACACTAAACCCTATGAATTCAATCTAATTCACGCCCAAGCACCCCCAATACGTATATTTACAACAATTAACAAAACTCGTATGTGAAAACTAGCCATAGACAAATATTTATGATTATTTCATAACAATTTGGGTTTAAATGGATCAAACCCTATAGAACATCGTGACAAGCAAATTGTTCAAGAAGAACAAATTACAGTTTTGAAAAATATTCAAGAAAACAAAAGCAAGTAAATATACAGGTGTTTGAAAATGACAAACAATATCACAAAGGGAATAAATTAATATGGTTTGAGAAAGCGTAAGTTCGTGATGGTGAAGCTAAAGGAAAAAGCTTTTCAAGACACAACAGAAGAACATAACACGAAACAACTAATCTCTGTTTAATATAAACAATTCAAGTCAGTTTGACAAACATGTTTATCAAAACAGGTTCAGATTTATGACAAAATTCAAAATTTAAACATAAACTTTTATAGTTTGAACATATATATTTTATACGTACTTTTACTTCTCATTGTAAATTGGTGATCTTTTAGTACTAATGTGTCGTGTTCGAGTTCATGGGTTTAAACACTTTTCAAGTTCGACCCATCAACCGTGGACACAGCCCGTCTAGCACCAATTGTGAAGCTCATCATCCTTCTAACTTACCTCTAGCTATATTTAATGCATACAAAGGATCCAATAAAGTATATTATGCAACAAAAGAATTGGCATAAAGTACATTGTTCTAGTCTCTTGATTTAAGCTCAAACATTTTCATCAAAATCATACCCGATAATTAGGTTCGATACGATTTCAAGTCGGCATGTTAAAAACGATATCAATATACAAAAAACAAAACGAATACAAGGACAAAATAGAAACAAACCTCTTGGGTTCATACACCATTTCAGAACATAAACGACACACCCGAAAGAATATCAATATCAGATATTTGAAGCATCGAAATGCTAACCACGATCATATGATTGCATATACGGGCCTTAAACATATCTATGAAATTGTGCATCCACATGTATTCAGTTTTCGCGCCTCGTCTTGCTTTTTGGCTGTATCGCATAAAAGATGGATTATGATCATAAGGGATTCAATTTTCTTTTTGTACCCGTTGGGTTGACAGTCAAACATGCCGAATTATTTAAAACACTGTTTAGCATTTCCCTTAATTCTAGTGCAGTAAACTTTGGTTGACTTTCATTTGTTCAACTCATTTGACCAGTTTCCTTTTTTAGCTATCTTTTCTTAATTTACTCGTTTTCACCATTTAAAAATATATAATAACAAATTAAACAAGCTCAAATTGATGCCACTAAGCATCATCACTAGGCCTATAAACGAACTTAACTTTCAGTGAACTGTTCATGAAATGTTCAGCGGGAAGTTCCTTTATTTAATAAATGAACGAACGTGAACAAAAGTTTTTGTTTATTTAGTTAAACGAACGGACATGAAAACATGGCTCGTTCGTTTATTTATGTTTGTAAACGTTTATTTACGTTTGTTCATTTTTTTCGTTTATGTTTGTTTATACTGTTATTTTCTTAACGGACAAACAAGAACAAGAAAACATGTTCGCTTGGTTTTTCATGTTAGATTGCTTGTTCAGTTAAAGTTAAGCGAACGAACACGGTTCCTTTACAAGCCTAATCATCACACAGAAATAAACAAGATAAAGAATTATTATTAGACTAACCTGATTTATTTTTGGCGACGGCGGGTTAAATAACAACATGCATTGTGATTACTCCACCTGCAAACGCGCCATCACGGACCCCGCATTCTGATAACGTCTTATTATTTTCCAAAACTTTTCCCAAATGTATCAGCTTCATGTCGTTAATTGTTTTCGGTACTACAGATTTACCTATAAAAAGGCAAAATTTGGTTTCAGAATATATTTTAATCAAGCAAATAGAAGAATTAGGAATTGATTGGTCCACAAATAAGCGATCTTTTACACTTATTTTCCTGATTTTACCAACCAACACTGTATATATATATATATATTCAACTATAACATTCTTTTAACAAAGGAAAAAGATCAAGTGAATGCATAGACAAATACAAAATACAAAATATAACCTACTTTCATCCTCCTGTCATTTTATGCGAGTAAAATGTTTCTTCCATTGTATGTAAAATGGTGATGTGGCAGTTGGCACACTGCCACATCACCAAAAGCTGGTGACACGCCATCACAAGGTTACATACAACAGTAGAAAACTTGAAAGTATGGTACATGTACTACATATAGGTGAAAGTAAGTTATATTTTATTATCATTGTATGCGCTCACCTTCTATAACCGATAAGATGGTGAAGTGGCACACTGCAACAGGCACCACATCACCAAAAAACGGTGACACGTCACCACTTTACCTGCTATAAAAAGTTACTTACATATAACAGTAAAATATGCACATACATTACAAAAGGATGAAACTTGAAAGTAAATAACATTTTGGTGTAATTACTAATCAGCCCCCGTAGTAAAAGCAATAAACATATGAGCTAAAAATAATTATTTCAAACCTTGAGGCCACTCAGAAACAAGCTTCTGCTTAATAGCAGTTACAGTAGTTGAAGATGCATAACTGCCATGACTTATATCTGTTCCATCATATATTCTGAATTTAAGTTCCACATTCTCAATCCCTTGATCAGCCATTATATACTTTTTCTTCTGAACCAAGCTTCAGGGTCGGTTGTAACTTGTCAACAAAACAATCAGACACAAGAACGTGTCTCGAAATTTACCTACATAAATTTAATATAGTTTATAAACATAAAATTTTATCAGGTAACACGTCGTTTTCGTTTTATTCTCTCTCCTCATCCTATAACTGCTTGGATAAGATGGATTTGACAATGGGAGCGTTTGGATGTACATTTTGAAAGTGATATGTGACACTGAATGATTAGAGTCAGATAACTAGATACAAATAAAAGGCAAATTGGATTTTAATAATCCCAGCTTTATGCAGTTGGCCGATAATAATCCCACCTCAATAAGTTCTTGCCACCAGTCCCACATTTCGCCCAATTTTTTTCACATTGGACCGCCGTTAAAAAAAGTTAACTCCGTTAAGTTTTTTTCGAATTTCAAACTGATGTTTTAGGGATTTTGATCGGAAGGAGGATATGAGTCGAGTCGATTGACTTAAAATTTATCTCAAAACAGTGCTCCAAACGGTTTAATTTTTGTCAATTGGAAGTTTAAACGCCCGAATTGAAGCATCGTTTCGAGGTAAATTTTACATCAATCGACACGTATCGTCATTCCAATCAAAAGCCCTAAAACATCAGTTTAAAATTCAGAAAAAAAACATAACAGAGTTAAGTTTTCGTTAATTCTTCTTTTAACAAGGTCCAATGAAAAAAATAGGGCGAAATGTGGGACTGGTGGCAAGAATCTTTTGAGTTGGGCTTATCATCGGCCAACTACAAAAAAGGTGGGATTAATAAAATCCAATTAGACGGTGCACGAATTACAGTTTCAAGCACTCTTTCTTAGAAGTTATTATAATAATCACTTTGGTGTATAAGCAATTTAACTTCACTAGATAATCAATAACAAATAATCAATTTTTCGCAGCTCGAATCAAACTGATTATAATAACATAACAAGAACTGATGATCCTAAATTCACAAAGATTAACAAAACATTGATTTTAATAATTTGTGTAAGTAAAGAGATGAAAGAAAGATAATGCGAAACCTGTTGTAATTAGTGGGCGGATGAATATATCATCACTTCATTTGCTAACGAGACACCAATTTATTTGTCACTGCACAAACAATAACAAACAAACATTTCAGAGGCTTAAAAAACGGATCTTCGTAAGGGTATCAGTTTATACGTAGGAAGAAGAAGAAAACCCAGTACAGTTTTCGTATGATATGAAATACAAACCCAATTAAAAGATTGATTGATTGATTGAATGAATGTGAAAGACAGAAAGATTGACGATTTCAAGCCAGTTTGGAGATACAACAAAGGCTGTCTTGGCTTTCCGTTTAGATTTATTTATTTATTTATTTCGGGATAATTTCTTTTTTATTTGTTTCGGTTACACCTTTTTAACCAAATTTTGTTAATTTCTTATTTTAAATTACGATAAAGGGGTGTACAAAATATTATGAAAAACAATAATATATATATCCCGGTTATGCTTTATACTTCACTCTCCTGTCTTCACCACTCTGAATTATTAGTCATACTAGTGTCGCCTCAGTTCCTTCTCCACCTTTTGAAGTTTCAACCACACCACTCGACTAGCTTGTTATATTTCATTCTTCATAATTCTTCGACATTCATTTATTTATATTATTTAATTAAGGAAAACTAGTTAAATACTCTCAACAATGTCTTATTTGCAAATAACATGCTAAACTTTGCATTTGATTGGTGACTATCCCAACTAAAGGAGTAATTGTTTTTAATGATCCGTGACTAACAGGTAACTAACTCCGTTAGTCTGTTGCTGAGTTGGCACGCCTAGCTGTCAAAATAATGCATATATGGCAGCTTACGTGTCATAATCTCTTCACTCTCTCTCTCTCTCATGCACTAAGGTGTTCATAGTCGTCAGCCACCGCCGTTCACTATCACCACCGTTGCCGCTAATTTGTCATCACCATGTATTCACGATGAGGTTCATGACAATTTTTGTCAGACCCTCAAAATCCACTAACGGAGTTTTACCGTCAGAGGGTGTGAACTAACAGGATCGGAATCATCAGTTATAATCAAACCATAAAAACGTTTAAATGAAAATAAGTGCGGAAGCGTAAAACCATAGAAACAACGTTACGTCACGCAGGACGATTTAAAACCAAGGATAACAGTTAAAAGTAAGTTTGCATAGTTAAAAGTTTATCAAGCAATGCATGTTCCTAAACCGCGCGCCCGCCTCGGCTACCTGAGAATAACATACTAAAAGTGTCAACACAAGGTTGGTGAGTTCACAAGTTATATAAAAATAAATCGTTTAGCGTTTTGCGTTACAGCGTTTTGCGTTACCAGATAGTGTTATGTCAAATTATATATCGATAGGTAGCTAGTCTATACAACAAGTATTACTAAGTGTTCGACACCGAAGCTGACTCGTTTAGTAAGTGCCTTGTCACCAGGTCCTCCAGACCATGGTACGTGTTAGCCAAAATTACACCCGCTCGACCTCCAGTCAAGTTTAGCGTTGGGTGGGGTTTGTCAAACCCAGTAGTACTACTCAACAGTGACTCGCTATTCAAAATATTAACCGGTTCGATGTGTAGGACTTCAAATGTTTCGTTTGCCACTTAGCCTTTATAAGTGATATATAATTTATAACAAAATCTTAAATGCATTGTGGAGTATGTTATCTCCCCCAAGTGAAAAGCGTTTGAAAACAGTTTAAAGAGGGGAAAGTGAAACTCACTGTTTGCGAAGAATTTCCCAAAATAAATCACCAAGATGCGCGTCACCGAAAAACTCTCTCTAACGTTCTAAAATAACAAAGAGATTTTTCTAAGTGTCGGAATATTATCGAGTCTCTAGACCCGGCACATAATACCTATGCACATAACATGTTTCGTGTTTCGTTTGTGAATCGTGTGTGACTTAAACAAGTGTTTTTGTGACACATTACATGTGTAAGCAATCATATACGTGTCATGTATTCATAACGTACGTTACTAGCAATTATTCCCCGTAAGGGCATTTTGGTCAACAAATAACAATTAACTAGCCATTATTCCAGATAAGGGCAATTTGGTCAAATCATGGAAATCAATTAGCAATTATTCCCCGCAAGGGTATTTTGGTCAAAACATAACAATTATATATCAAGTATCATATTTCATGCATTTTTACACAACTCAGCAGCTAGTTTCACCGAGACAGAAATCCTACTAGAAAGATTGTACTATTTCACCGATCATAGCATCTCAATTAATTTACCAAAAATCATCACAGAAGCACATATGTCTTAGGTTTCCAGAACATATTTTATTACATTTTTATTCCTCATAGTTTTCTCACAATCATCAAATCATTACAGCAAACTCATAACAGTCAGATTCATGCACAACAGAATGTTATTTGCAATTCCCGTTAAACGAAAAATCCAATAAATGCAAGACCACTTGGGTTTGGTTCCTAACTCAATGAGTCAACTTCCAGAAGTGGAACCAACCCAATTGGTCTCGTAGTTCATGAGATATAACATTTACAACATAACCTAACAGCAGGTCTAACAGCTCAGCTTTGCACAACGTTTTTGTAAAATCATAAAAGTTAACTTCTACTTGTCCAAAAATTACAAGTTTATATTCTTTAGAAACTAGACTCAGCCTAGTTTACTGTAGTACCAACAATCTCAACCAATTTTCATGTTTACACTTCGTTACAGTCACTTAAACATCAAATACACATTCTGTCCAGAAACTGTTTGTATCCAAACTCAATATATTAACAACCTATGAACTATCATGCATTCATATGACCCTCTAGACTCCATAAACACCATCCATGCACATCAATTACATATTACATACTTGATTAGGGTTTGTGTTTGAACTCAAATCAAAGACACAACAATCAACATGCAACAAGATTCAATCTAGTTATCAAATCATCATTCAATCAACCACAATCATATTAGCTATACACACTCATAAAATCGGCTGCTAGGGTTTGTTATTAACCCAACAAACATCAAAATCAAGCAACAAGAATGTAAATGATGATCAATTATACCTTTCTAGCACCTAGTTCTTCAATCAAACACTTGATTTGAGGGTTGTATGTGTGATTAGAGGTGACGGCAGCCTTGTGGGGATGGGGTTTGGGTTCTGATCGGCAGCTAGGGTGTAGGATAATAATAAGTTAGGGTTTAGTTAATGGTATATTTATAGACATACAAGTTACACTCAAGTCCCTCCACTTTCAATTGTTGTTTTTCTA
>NW_027502244.1:0-29507 GCF_021521415.1 Bidens hawaiensis
TGTCGAAACCAATTCGCTTTCAATCAGAATCATTGAAGCTGTCTTTTCCATAGGTTTTGATGAAGTTGGTGGCCCTTTGCACAGCCATGGCCATCTGGTACTTGATGTCCATTTTCTCAAGATCCTTTTGGTTGATGTCTTTCAGATCACCTATCTCAAACTGAGCCGGTAACAAATTCCCTTGCAATAGCTCTTCATGACAAGACAGAAAAGCTTTAACGAGTGTCACATTTGAGTCATTCAGCATGGGAATGGCTTCACAGTAGCTAGAGGGCTTGTTTGCTTGAGGTTTTGTTGCAGAAATTCCATGTGCCTTCAGAGCTTGAGCAACTGCACTGTCAACTGCCTTTTGAAACGAACTTACACTGGATGGAGTTGATGGGTTGCTGGTGGAGATAAATGCTGTTGATTTTGAAGGAACAGTTGGTGAGTACTTGGGATTGGTCACGGGATACACATTCTGTTGGGTTTTGCTGACAAAAGCTGTTGGCACACTTGAAGATGTAGTACTTACTCCGGCTTGATTCAGAGAATTCATGTGATTGTTCATCCTCATTTGTTCATCCATTTCGAATGATTTGATAGTGAATATTAGTTCACCGTTTGTCATCCCCCATTCAGATTTGTGGTTCTCTTGATAGTTATTGTGTTTACACTCCAACTGTAAGGCAAAGAGTTCATCAACTTGTGATTTACCTCAGAGTTGGGAATGTTAACACCTGCAGCTCTTACTTTGACCATGAGCTTCTCAAACCTCTTCACTAAGTCTAGCACAGCCTCACCTTGACGATCGTTGAACATGTTGAATTCTTACTTCAACAGTGTTTTCTTGTTTTCTCTAATTTCAGCATTTCCTTCAACCATCTCAACAAGAGCTTCCCATAATCCCTTGGCACTTCTATGTTCTCGTAGTGTCTCTGTGATTTCATTTGAAAGACAAACTGTCAACAACAGAAACGCTTTCTTGCCTTGTGCTAACTTATCCATATCATCTTGATCATAATTCTCAGGTGCCTTAGGTTGTTCCCCAGCATCAGTGCGAGTTACTGGAACATGAGGACCCTCTTCAAAACATCTCATCAAATCAGTTTCAGTTAATGAGATGAAATTCATGAACCTCCATTTAAAATCAATGAAGTTATCATCTAAGGTCATAAACTTAGGAGGTTTTTGAGGTGTTCCCACTTGATTTTCCAACAGCAAATAACCCTTCAATAATTCTGAATCAGTACTAGCCATGGTACAAGCCTTCAACAAAGCTTAATCTTCAAAACGGTCAACTTTTTCGCACAAACAGCGTCAAGCGAAGCGAAACGGCTTCAAGAGAAGCGAAAGAATCCTTAAGCGAAGTGAAATGGTCCAGAAAGCAAATCTTCCTTGGGATCTTGGAACCCGTAAATACCACCTTTGACACTTAAGACTTTCAACATGAACACATTCTAAGACATTTTATGAAGTTATTGCCAATTCTTTTTGTATTTTTGATAATTTTCTTTGTCAAGAACACTTGAACACTTATTTTCTTCTTTTCAAGATCAAAACCCAAGGTTGTGATCCAAAAACCCTCAACTAGTGAGCCGAAGCTCTGATACCAATTGTAGGTCCCTATTCGGGTGGATCTAACAACGTCTTTGGATCAACCTAACTTAGTGCTAGCGGAAATCACACTAAGCAACCAAGAGGTCTCGGATCTTGAGTTTATTTTCGGTTAAGGAGAGGAGAGTGAGAGAGAGAGAAAGTCGAGTTAGAGTTTTTCCCAAATGTTTTCTATTGTATATCTAACTTCAACAACCCTTGCTTCTCATGACATGCTTCCTATTTATAGGGAAGCATGCATGAGAAGTAAAAGACTTCTAATGCCCAATGGGCTTCTTTACAATGGACCGTGGCCCAACAATGTACAAAATGACCTATCGGCCCAAAAACAAAACTAAATCAATACAAAAGACTAATTATACAAAACGGGGCCTAAAACTATGTGAGATATACAATGAGGAAAAGGATGTGGATTTGAGGTTTGATGTGTATGATGATGAGATGGAGATGCATGTTAGTAGGGCTATATCCTTGAATGCAGTTCAAGCCAGAGATTGCATTGCTCATAATTTGTTTTATCATAGGTTTGGGAATTAGTGGATTACTGATGATGTGTTTTTGCTAAGTTATATGAGTTATAAACTTTTTAAGTTTTGGTTATGTAACAAAGTTTTTAACTTCATTTGTTATAATAAGCAAGGTAGTGATTACATCGAAACATAAGGTAAGCGGGCAATAAGCTGAGCCGCATTTACGGACTTCATTTGTTAACTTAAAACGAATTTTCATGATTTTCCGTATTTACAGACTTTCAATGCGTTTGTTAGAGTTTTGGATTTGAGTAATTAAAGTTAAGGAATTTATTAACTTAAAAGTATAGTAATTAAAGTTATTGACCCGACAATCATTTTTATGACGTATATGTGGACTTTTTAAGCGTTAGAGGTTTTGAGTTTTTCGAATCTGTGGATTTTTTTAGTCGTTTGTTAAAGGTTTTGGATTTAAGTAATTAAAGTAAAGATAATACGAATATGCAAATTCGTTAGAGGTTTTAAGGTGTATTAGTAGACTTTTAAGGCGTTTGTTAGAGATTTTGGATTTAAGTAACTAAGTAATTAAAGATGTTGCGTACGTGTAAACTAAAGTAATTAAAGTTGTAACTCAACGATGACTTTTATAAGTTTTTTGCATCAACGAATCTTTTAGGTGTTTGTTTAAAGTTTTAATTTTTTATAAGTTTTTTTGTATATGTGAACTTTTCAGGCGTTTCTTGGAGGTTTTGGATTTGATTAATGAAGAAACGTGGATCGACTCACTGGTAGACGATCTACTTTCCTCGGGTGTGATTATGCTATTTCACCGATGGATCTCTGGGATCTGGATTCTTCCACCTACAAAATGAACAGCACCGTAAACTTACCCCTCAGAAAGGGACAGAGGGGTCCTCTTTGGGGTAACCCTCCGGTGTGAGAATAAGTGTTTTTGGGAGAAGATAATAATATGAGAGTAAGGAAAAATGGAGTGTATTGCTTAATAGCTGAATACTCTGTTATTGTGTGTAATTGGATCCCCTCTCCTTGTGGAGTTGATGTGGTATTTATAGTGCTAGGGTTTCCAATGATTGGGCTCAGACCCAATTAGGGCTTTGTTGGCCTCTTCCAGTTGCTTTGCGCCACGTGTCCTTTGGTACACCTGGTGCTTTTTCATTGGTTATAATCACGTGGTAGCACATGGGTTTTGCTGAGTTGTCCACCTTTCATTGGCAGCTGTCAACATCAGCATATTCTTATTCCTTAAAAAGATACCTTCTGGAAGGTTGTCTGACGTGCACAATCAAGGTTGCCCTAATCCTGATTTGGATAAGGACGAGGTTGATTATGTGCATGTGTGATATGCGCCTATCCTGAGGATGCGCGAGGTCTTCTCTTTATTCTCACGCGCAGATGTTTCGTGCGCAGATGTGATATGCACAAGCATGTGATATGCGCCACGCGCGGATGCGCCACGCGCAGATGTGATATGCGTGAGCATATGTGATGCGTGAGCATATGTGATGCCTGAGCATGTGATGCATGAGCATATGTGATATGCGTGAGCATATGTGATATGCGTGAGCATATGTGATATGCGCCATGCGCATAGGTTTTGGCTTTGTGCCTTCATAATGTCTTGATTTCAAGCCTCTTGTCTATATCATGTGGGTTGACCCGCCTCGCTCGGTGTTGAGGCGGGTACATACCTCTTCAATTAATAATAATAAAGATATTACGTAATGTATAAATAAGTAATTAAAGTTGTTAATAAGTAAGAAGTAACAATTAAAAAACAACATTATCATCCTTCTTGGCACATGACACCGTATTCGCGTAATTGGCATGTTAAGTTTGAATTTCATAAAAGACAAAGTTGAAACTATTATTTTATTTCGGGTTTTTTTTTTCTAGATGTGCATAAACAATGGTGTATGCATGGACAATTGGACATGTCATTATCATACAATGTTTTAGACCTATTAGCCCTATAGTTTAGCCTTTTGCATTTGTATATTATATAAAGAACTAAGGAGTTGTTTGGGATTTCCTATTTTCACCTTCTTATAACTTATAAGGAGAAGTCATAAGTTATAAAAGTGTAACTTATTAATATTTCCTCTCACATAATAAGGAAACCCAAACATTTTTTTTTAACTTATCATAAGTTATAAGTTATAAGGAGGTAAAAATAAGGAATCCCAAACAGCCCCTAAGTTGGATAACATGACCAACGACTTTAGTGGGGACGGGGCATCTCACAACAAGCTTCAAACCCATGTAGTAACACCGTCACATATGTAAATATACACGGCTTCAAACTCATGTGGTAAACCTTGCCGTTCAATCAATCTATGTTTATTTTGGACTGGTTGTCTTACTAGAACACGGGTCGGATCGGATATTAAAACCGAGTGACGTCATAATTATATTTTACAAAATAAAAATAAATAAAATCTATTTGTTATATGGATATAAGACGGAATAAAACTTACATGTAAATAATTATATACATAGAAAAATGGATATCTAGAAACCAATCAACCAATAACTTTATCATGGGAGATTTTTTAGGTGATTTCATTTCATGCTTGATTATTTCTAAGCGCTTGTGAAGATTAACTGAGGTTGCAACTCTAGCTTCACCACTCGTATTCCAAAATCGAAAGAGCCTATCGACCTCACTCAGTTTGCATTGATAAACTTGATAGGTTGCATTTCAAAAGTTATATCTAAAGTTCTTGCGAAACAAACTAAAACTCATTATTGATTCCTTGGTGGATGAAGTCCAAACTGCATTCATCGACGGTAGAAACATAACGAAAGGTGCTTTGACTCTTAATGAAACAATCTTTTGGTTAAGAAAGACGAAAATGGACGTTATCATGTTCAAAGTGGACTTTGAGAAAGCATTTGATTCTAAAGATTTGTGTATTTCTTGATTCGGTTCTAGAACAAATTGATAAAGCTGATCTATCGTGTATACCCGTACACGATAAGACACAAACACTAATCATGTATACTTGTACACGACATGAAAACTTATCGTATATTTGTATCCAAACCCGAACAAGAACTTATTGTGAGCAATCCTGATGGTGGGTGGTGATGGAAGATAACGATTTATTTGGTGGTGGTGGGTGGGAGCGGGTACGACGGGGAGATGAAAAAGGGATGAAGGTTTAGGTTTTTTTTTTTTGGTTGATTATTAATTTTTAGAAGGGGGCTAAAGTTTTTATTTTATTTGTAAATGAGACTAAGAAGTATATAACCTTAAAGAGTAAAATGACTAAAATGTACACATGAGGTGACAACATCTAACTAATTTATTAAAACAAAACATGTTTTTCACATGGCTTTTAAATATACCATTCACATGAAATGCCAACTAATCAATTTTTATTTATACATATTCCACCTAATAAACTAATTTTTTAATTATTATTCCCACAATTTAATAATTTTTTATGTTAAATGATATAACAATTAATGCATTTATTATTATTTAATATTTATTAATTAAATCAATTAAAAGACTTTCTTAAAATTATATTATTAATCATTTCTAATCACCTCAATATAGATGACATATTTGAAGGCTATGTGGAAAATATGTTTTGCTTTAAAATGTATATTATAATCTAACTATCTAACTATACTATTAAAGCAACATAAGTTGTCCAGATGGCACTTAACTAAGCACTCCATATAGGATGCCAAGTATATGTCATGTCATTATTTCCTATTATATTATGACCCATGACCCGTTTTCCTATTATAATCCATGACCCGTAATACTTTATAAAATTTTGAAAAATATATTATTGTGTGATACGAGTTTCGAACCCAAGAACTCATGTTTCAAACCAAATGTGTTTACCAACTCCACTAAAATGGTAATTGTGTTTGATTTCTTGACTTAACATATATAAATGTGATTTCTCTTCAAGTATAAAACCAAAATTATATTTAATTGTTAACATTTTCATTATTCACAATATGACATTGTCTTCTCATATCTTTTAACACAACCATTTAAAATTGTTCATCGTTTCTTTCTTTATTTTAAAACATAATATATTTTTATTTATTTTTTTTACAACAAAATCTTAGTATTTGTAAATTTAGTTTTTATATATGTGACAACACTTTATTATAAATATAATTGTTATACGCACAACATTTAATATAACAATATCGGTATGAATGGTTTATTTGAAATAAAGCAAGCATCAAGATTTGGTTTTCAATTTAAAATTATACTGCATAATATATCAAAAACTTAATAAAAAAAAGTCATAAATAAAAATTAATGTATGAAATAATTGAATTTATGTATTAGATATAGTTATTTTTTTGATTTTTATTATATTTTTCACCAGTGTGAAACACGGGCTCTAACCTAGTTTTATATATATATATATATTAAAAATCAAATGTTAGTTACCTCACAATAAACACTATTTATGAAATTGTATAAGAAATAAACCAATTAGTTCTTCATACATATTCAAGCTTTTTCAATGGTTGTTAACTAATTTTCAAATTAGACACCTCTTTATAACAATCATTCAATTTCAAGATTAATTCCATTTATTTTTAAGTTTGATTTTAATATCCTTTTTATTTTCATAATTACTTTTTAACATATATTATTTCTCTTACAAATTTTCAAATACTATGTTTTCTTAAATTCCGAATATACGGTTAGGGCATGCTTATTTTAATTTACATTTCAATATGATCATCTATTGTAGTCGGATTCCATCCTTGGTGGCGTTGGAGTCACAGTGGCTTTACCAATTGTCGTCTATATTTTGACTATTTAAATCGATTGCCCCGACAAGGCAGGGTAAAAAACCTTGTATATATTAACAACCAAAATATACACTCACATTATTTACTATTAATCAAATTTACAAAATAATTTGCTTAGAATAGAAACTCCTTATGCATAACTTCTTTGGTGACTCACACATTTGTTCTCCTGACTTTTTATCCACTCACAAATACATTAACAATCAAAGCTTGTGGTTGTCGTTTATAGCAATTTTATCTCTTGAACTTTTCCTTGAATACTTGGTACGCATTTATTTATTTTGAGAACCACTTTTAGTTTTAAAAATTTGGAAGAACTCAGCGTAATATATTTTTTTTTTTGAATTTTTACATATATGTAATATATATAGGTTATCTGTACGTAGAAAAATTACATAATATTTTACGCACCGAGTTGATTTTTTACACAGGTGTAACAGGCGTTTAAATTAGTGTAATCACTTTACATCTTTATTTTCTTTCCTACTTAATTTTTTAATCACATTTAATCTTAACCACATAATCTAATCTATTTAATTAAATGTGTGGTTAAGAATGAAGCTCTTAAGTTTTTAAAACTCAACAAGGTTTTCAAAATATCCATTCCCTACATAATACAAATATATTTATGCATAAATGATGTAACAATATAATTAATTACTTTGTACCTGTGTATCTCCTACAACTTTCACGCACTAACCATGGAATATGTATTACACTATACAGTATCTCTCAATACATTAATTGAACGCTTAATTCTTATTTTACCATTTACTTTTATATAGGTATATTGGTTTTTAACGGTCTCAACTATTGTCTTTTGGTCACTGTTGGTCCCAACTAATGAATTGGCTGCTGATGATTCCAACTTTTAAAGTATTTGTTTCTAATGGTCCGCAACTAACAGAATCCTAACGTCGTTAGTTTCAGGTCGTCGGGAAAACGTTTTTTGCCGGAGAATTCAAATTTGCTGCCGAAAAATATTACCTGAACACCACAACCACCGCCAATTGACTCACTTCTAACCAACTACCACCACTTGAGAACCATCAACCGATTCCGATGATGGTTCTTAGGTTTCCAGCGAGCTTAATAATTGTGTCTTTTATTAGAAAAAGGTTTCTAAAGGTTCAATACGAAGATACCAAGATGTTTGGGATGAAAATGTTGAGTTTTCGGGAAAAAAATAGAGTTTTCCTGCCAGAACCGTTTTTCCGGTGACCTGAAACTAACAATGTTAGGATTCTGTTAGTCGCGGACCGTTAGAAACAAATACTTTAAAAGTTGGGACCATTAGTAGCCAATTCATTAGTTAGGACCAGCAGTGACCAAAAGGCAATAGTTAGGATCATTGAAAACCAATATACCTTTTATATATATATATATAGGAAGAGGATCAAGAGAAAATTCACCTTTAAAGAGAACTAAAAAACTCCTAAAAACTTCTAAAGAATTATTTTTAATTAAAAATAAAAAATATTTTTCAAATTCTGTTTTAGCCATTATTCTTATATTTTCTTATATTTCACTTGAAAAAAAAAAAAACCGCTGTAATGCACATACGTATTACTGTGCGATACCGTTGTATTACACATGTGTATTACTATGTATTTTTGAGTTTAATAGTGTTTTATTGCATATATTCAGTATTTGTGTATTGTATATGTGTAGTAGTGTTGTATTATATGAAAAAAATAATAATAATAAAATAAAAGTCGATGTGGTGCACATGTGTGTTAATGTTGTATTACACATACGTAATAATGTGTATTAGTCTTATATTGCATATATACAATAGTGTGTATCAAATATGTGCAATAGTGTTGTATTCTATGCAATACAAACACTTTTGCATATATGCAATGCACACTATTACACATGCGCACAATACCGACGAGGTTACCAACAAGTTTTTTTTTTTTTTTTGAACCAATAACAACATATAAGAATAATGGAAAAAAAAGAAATTTCAAAAAAAAAAATTTTTAAAAGTTAAAAATAGTTTTTTTAGAAGTTTTTAAGTTTTCTCTTTAAAAGTAGTTTTCACTAGAACCCATTCCTAAATATATATATAAAGTTTTTATGTGTCTATTAATTTTGTTGGGATTACAACTTTTTTTTTAATTTATAATTTGCGTATGTTAAATATATTGTAAAAAATGATGTATCTCACCATTGGACGTTCCCATCAACCGATTCAACCGATCCCATGATCAATATAAAAGAGATAAATCATCTATCTTAAAGTAAATCAGGTGGTTCAAGGGTTTATTTTGATCTCCATACTCTCACAATATATTTCAAACATTGAATGTTGCTAAAGTGTTTTTTGTTTTTTTTTTAAGATAATGATACTAAAATTCGTAACTAAGTACTAGTTTGAATGAAAAGTTAATATTTACTAGTTTAAAGACGAAAATACATATATATGAATTTAATCTATTTTAAATTACCAGGCAATAACTATAGTAAAATACAAACAAATTAAATATAGTTAAGTGCCATTTTAGTACATATGGTTTGTCCAATTACACAACTCTAGTACCGTTTTTGACTTTATTGCAAATGGTTACCTCACTTTTCTAAAACTTGCAATTTTAGTACTTTTTTCTAACTCCGTCTATTTTGTTCGTTAAATCAGGGGAAATTAGTAATTTCAATTATTTTTTTATTTTCTCTTTTGTGCAATGTGTCATTTTCATACATGTGGTTTGTTCAATTACGCAACTTTAGTACAATTTTTTTTTGAATTTATTGCAATTGAATACTTTGATTAGTTTTTTATAGATAGGCAAACCAAGAGAGACGTTGCATATTACAATTAAAAGATCATCTCTAACCCTAAATGACCCCCCCCCCCCCGGTGCTCATTGATCCTTCAAACCATAACCATTGTTCATCTACAAGTTCAATGAACTACGATATGGTGTTTTGCCCATGTGATTCCTCAACCGTTGTTCATATACAAGTTTAATTGATGTTATACTAAGAGGTGCGAAGTTGTGTGATTGTAATCGATGTGTTAAAGTGCAACTATTATCATACCCGAACTTTAAAAAAAAATCAATGCACATAAAGAAAAATGGCTAAGATGAACTTGGATCTTGAGCTACTAGAAGTAAATTAGCAATCAAGAACAAAAGGCTAAAAAATATGTTATACATTTCATGGTTGTTTTCATCTTCTGTCATGTATTTTAGTAACCTTTTTAATTGTAATATATAATATGTAATGTCTTTCTTGGTTTGTCTATTTATCTAAAACTAATCAAAGTATACAGTTGCAATAAATTCAAAAAATGATACTAAAGTTACATAATTGAACAAAACATAGGTATGAAAATGTCAATTAGCTCAAAAGAGAAAATTAATAAAATAATGAAAATTACTAATTTGCCCCTGACTTAGCGGACAAAATAGACGTGATTAGAAAAAAGTACTAAAATTGCAAGTTTAAAAGAGTGAGGTAGACATTTGCAATAAATTCAAAAACGGTACTAAAGCTGCGTAATGGGACAAACCACAAGTACTAATATGACACTTAACTCTATGAATTAAAAGAGTCATTATGATATATTATTTTACCCACATTTCGATGCAAATTTTACAAGAAAATCGAGTTCGACAAATTTTACTGTCTCTCAGAATGAGGGGCTTGTGCCTCCTCTACAACAACCCCGCATCCATCATTCTTTTCGTTAGATTTCAAATAATAAACCAGAACCAAACAAGGACTACAAACCCAACACAAGAAAGTACCAAACACGTCGCTAACTCACATGAAGCACTCCCCCCCCCCACACCACCACCCAACCTCGTAGCGAAAACGAGGTGTGGCCTGAGGACTTCCTAACAGAAAAAGAGCTTTTTATGTGGTTCTTTATAGTTCTTGGCTCAAACTGGTTCATAAGATCAGACAATGCGTTGATAGGTATCTTGTTTTTGTTATCACTATTGTCTTGCTTTTTTAGTTCCATCTTCACGGTCGTTCGTGCAAGCTATGATTGTGGACACCTGCATCGGTTTAAATGATTGGCGCATTGGTTAGTGATAGCTTCGGTTTAGTGAAAACAAAAGTGACATTTTTCAAATGAACAAAAGGAACCCCAAACGAACAAATAGAAATCACAAAGAGTAAAAGAAGTTATAATGAAGGACTCACGTCCTTAATAATCCCATGAGTCCCTAAATGCCCTGTTCAGTAAAAATCAAATGCCCGACAGTCGCTGCTAGCCTCGTTCAGTGATAACAGAAACGACAGTTTTCAAGCGAAACCAATGAAAACCTAAAAGAAAAAATGTAAAACGCAACGAGTAAAATAAGACTAGAATAAGGGAACCACATCCTTAACCACCCCATGAGTCTCTAATGACTCCGTTCAGTTAATATGAAGGCCCGAAAGTCGTTGCTAGCCTTGTTTAGTGAAAACAGAAGCGACAGTTTTCAAACGAACAAGTGAAATCCCAAACAACAAATAGAGACCACAACGAGTTAAAAAAGACATGAATGATGAAATCACATCCTTAATCATCCCATGAATCTCTAATCACCCTGTTCAGTTAATACAAAAGCCCGACAGTCGCTACTAGTCTCATTCAATGAAAACAGAAGCGACAGTTTTCAAACAAACAAATGAAATCCTAAACGAACAAATGGAGACCACAACCGATAAAAAAAGACTAGAATGAGAGAATCACATCCGTAATCATCTCATGAGTCCCTGAATGCCTCGTTCAGTGAAAACCAAAAGCCTGACAGTCGTCGTTCGCCTCATTCAGTGAAAACAGAAGCGATAGCTTGCAAACGAACCAATGAAATCCCAAAAGAACAAATGGAGAATGCAACAAGTAAAATAAGACTAGAATGAGAGAATCACCTTCTTAATCATCCTATGAGTCCCTGAATGTCATGTTTAGTGAAAAACAAAATCCTAACAGTCTCTGCTAGCCTCGTTCAGTGAAAACAGAAGCAATAGTTTTCAAACGAACAAATGAAAGCCCAAACGAACAAACGGAAACCGCTACGAGTAAAAGAACATTGGAACGAGGGAATGACATCCTTAACCACCCCTTGAGTATCTAATGACCCCGTTCATTTAATATAAAAGCCCGACAGTCGCTGCTAGCCTCAGTCGGTGAAAATAGAAGCGACGGTTTTCAAACGAACGAATGAAATCCCAAACGAACAAATGGAGACCACAACGAGTAAAAAAGGACTAGAATGAGGGAATCACATCCATAATCATTTCACGGGTCCTTGAATGCCTCGTTCAGTGGAAACAAAAATCCCGACCGTCGCTGCTAGCCTCGTTCAGTGAAAACAGAAGTGACAGTTTTCAAATCAACCAATGAAAGCCCAAAAGAACAAATGGAGACCATAACGAGCAAAATAAGACTAGAATGAGAGAATCACCTCCTTAATCATCTGATGAGTCCTTGAATTTCCCGTTCAGTGAAAAAAACGCCTAACAGTTCCTGCTAGCCTCGTTCAGTGAAAACAGAAGCGATAGTCTTCAAATGAACCAACGAAAGCCCAAAAGAACAAATGGAGAACACATCGAGTAAAATAAGACTGGAATCAGGGAATCAACTCCCTAATCATCCCATGAGTCCCTGAATGTTCTATTCAGTGAAAACCAAAATCCTAACAGTTCCTGCTAGCCTCTTCAATGAAAACAGAAGCAATAGTTTTTGTACAAACAAATGAAAGCCCAAACAAACAAATGGTAACTGCTACGAGTAAAAGCACACTAGAACGAGGAAATCACATCCTTAACCACCCCCCGAGTATCTAATGACCCATTCAGTTAATACAAAAGCCTGGCAGTCACTGCTAGCCTCCTTTAGTGAAAACAGAAGCGACGGTTTTCGAACGAACAAATGAAATCCCAAACGAACAAATGTAGACCACAACGAGTAAAAAAGACAAGAATGAGGGAATCACATCCTTAACCACCCCTCGAGTCTTTAATGACTCCGTTCAGTTAATACAAAAGCTCGACAGTCGCTGCTAGCCTCAGTTAGTGAAAACAGAAGCGACGGTTTTCAAACGAACAAATGAAATCCCAAACGAACAAATGAAGACCAAAACCGGTAAAAAAAGACTAGAATGAGGGAATCACATCCGTAATCATCTCATGAGTCCCTGAATGCCTCATTTAGTGAAAACCAAAAGCCCGACAGTCGCTGCTAGCCTCGTTCAATGAAAACAGAAGCGACAGTTTTCAAACGAACCAATGAAAGCCCAAAAGAATAAATGGAGACCGCAACTAGTAAACTAGAACTAAAATGAGGGAATCACCTCCTTAATCATCCCATGTGTCCCTGAATGTCCCGTTCAGTGAAAAACAAAAGCCTAACAGTCCCTGCTAGCCTCGTTTAGTGAAAACTAAAGCAATAGTTTTCAAACGAACAAATGAAAGCTCCAACAAATAAATGGAGACCCCGTCGAGTAAATGAATACTAGAATGAGGGATCACCTCCTTAATCATCCTACGTGTCCTTGACTGCCCTGTTTAGTGAAATACAAAAGCCTGACAGTCGCTGCTAGCCTCATTCAGTGAAAACTAAAAGAAGGCTTTTCAAATGAACAAAAGAAAGCCTAAACAAACAAATGAAAACCTCAAAGTGTAAAAAAAAAATAGAATAAGGGACTCAAACGAATAAACAGAAGCGACACTTTTCAAACATACTTGATTTTTGACGACAAGATAATACAATGAAGTTAAGTGCCATTTCAGTATCTGTGGTTTGTCCGATTACACAACTTTAGTACCGTTTTTGAATTTATTGCAAATGGCCACCTCACTTTTCTAAAACTTGCAATTTTAGTAATTTTTTCTAACTACGTCTATTTTGCCCGCTAATTCAAGGGCAAATTAGTAATTTTGATAATTTTATTAATTTTCTTTTTTGAGCTAACTGACATTTTCATACATGTGGTTTGTTCAATTATGCAACTTTAGTACCATTTTTTGAATTTATCGCAGCTGGATACTTTCATTAGTTTTAGATAGATAGACAAACTAAAAAGACATTGCAAATTACACATTACAATTAAAAGGTAACTAAAATACATGATAAAAGATGAAAACAACATGAAATGTATAACATATTTTTAGCCTTTTGTTCTTGATTGCCACTTTACTTATAGTAGCTCAAGATCCGAGTTCATCTTAGCCATATTTTTTGCATTTTCTTTATGTGCATTTCTTTCTTTTTTTTTCAAAAGTTCGGGTATGATCAGTTGCACTTTAACACATCGATTACAATCACAAAATTTCGCACCTCTTAGTATATAACATCAATTGAACTTGTAGATGAACGACAGTTGACGAATCACATGGCAAAACACCATATCGTAATTCATTGACGGATCAATGAGCACGCGGGGGGGGGGGGATCTGTTCATTTGGGGTTAGAGATGATCTTTTAATTGTAATATGTAATGTCTCTCTTGGTTTGCCTATCTATCAAATACTAATAAAAGTATTCAGTTGCCATAAATTCAAAAAAAAGGTACTAAAGTTGCGTCATTGAACAAACCACATGTATGAAAATGACACTTGGCTCAAAAGAAAAAATAAATAAAATAATCAAAATTACTAATTTGCCCCTAATTTAACAGACAAAATAGACGGGGTTAGAAAAAAGTACTAAAATTGCAAGTTTGCAAGTTTTAGAAAAGCGAGGTAGCCATTTGCAATAAATTCAAAAACGGTATTAAAGTTAGTAATTGGCCAAACCACAGATATTAAAATGACACTTAACTCAATTAAATATTAAGTTAAACAAGTAGGAGACCCTCAGCGTTGCGGCTGGTCAAACTTATTTCACAAAAGAACCATAACGCCTCTGGCTTGCCTCGCCGATAACCTAAAAGAATCCAAACCATCTACCAATAATTGCTTTAAAATGACGTGTTGTAGCCACGACACGGTGGGAACTCGTGTACCCATGCTATGAAATCCGTGGCCAAAGGCGCAGAGAGAGAGGGAGAGAGAGAGAGAGAGAGTTTTATCATCAGTTCACTCGGGAAGTCATGCTATAAAAATTGCTTTCTTTTTTAACAGGGCTATTCTTTTTTTTTTCTTTTTGAACGACTATTTTACATTCTATAATCAAGATCTCTTATTTCACACCTTAATTACCTTGTCACCCCACCTAAATCGGAATGATATTAAAAGCCCTAGTTCTAATTAATTAGCTTTACGCCAACCTAAATGAACTCTATGTCATACACTCAAAACACCTCACTACTAGCAAGATATTCACAAGTTTTACACAACTATTACTGAAGAAACACTAAGAGACCCCGACAGATTACGGATAATCTGGGGGTTAAATAGATGTTTCCCACGAGGGGTTAGGTCCGGCAAGATGGTTATTCTTCTGATGACCTGCAAAACAGACACCGTGAGCTCGTCACTGAGAAGGGGGGGGGTACCTCCTTGTGACCACCCTCCGGCGTGAGAATCAGACTAGATTGCTCTTGAATATAAGTGTGTATTAAGAGAAATAGCTAGAGCAGATATCAGATAATATATGAAGATATAAGATAATGATACCGTTCCAAGGTGTTGGAGTATTTATAGCCAAAGGTAGGTTTCCAAGCAGGTACAGCCAGCTGTATAATATTCCTGTTCTACCAACTGTGGGCTACGCACGTGCCATGCTGATGGTTGGTGGGTAGGCAGCGGCTGATAGTGACAAGGCCGGCTGTGTACTATTCCTTTTCCACCAACTGCAGGCTATGTACGTGCCACGACAGGGGTTGGTGAGTAGGCAACGGCTGATGGTGACATTAAGTACTAGAGCGTGCTCCTCGTCGTACTGTTGTCAGTGAGCTGTCGCAGCTTTGGTCAGATCTTTTGTCCCTACCTTGGCAGGTACAGTACAAAAGATCCTCCAGTAGCATACGGACTGGCTCATTTGGGCGGGAGTATTCCCGGCATTGGGCGGGAGTGTTCCCGGCTTGCTCATTCCTTCTTCAGGTGACATCACTGAATTATTTGAGAGTTAGTGCCTTGTGCGTGTAGCCTTGCTGTTAGTGCGGGTAGCCTTCCCTGATGGCTAGTATCCACAACTGCGGGAACAGGCGGAGTACGTCACCATTGGGAGGCTTTTCCTGCGGGAATAGCTTGCGTACTGAGCGTAAGGACGTCATCTCTCTGAGTGTGGTGGGTCCTGCGGATCCAGTTGGTCTTTGCGCAGACGTCCCTCTAAGGTGAGTCTTGCGGGTTCAACTGCGCAGACGTCCCTCTTCGAGGTGAGTCTTGCGGGTCCAACTGGGCTCTGCTGGGACCTACCTCTTCAAGTCCCCCCCAGTCTAATGTTCTTCTCATGAATTGTTAATAAGTGAGGTGAACTTTGGAACTTAAGCAAGGGGTTTTGAAAAGTGGTTTAGTTTTAAGGTTCTCCGCGGGGATTCTTCTCGCGGGTTTCCCAATGTCACGTGCGGAATTTCCCACTGTTCTGCTTGATCTTTGGGTATGATGCGGGTAGGTGTGTAACCTCCTCGCAAGTCGGGAGCGTTGAGTTTCACTTGTGTAGATTCTCCACGGGGTTTTGGTAGTTTTAAACATAGTGATCAATTATGTTAAACAACCAATTCCATCTTGGAGCTTCCAACAATCTAGTTCTCAACGTTCCCGCTATGCGGGGATGTTATTTCCCTTTCCGCAAGCACGGCCCAGAAGATCCTTCTTGGTTTCAATTCCCTGCGAGTGCTAAGTATGTGAAGGGTTTCGCCTTGACACTGTATCCGCACTCGTCTTATAGTTACTTTACTTTCAAGGTATTCATGGCTTCAATTCCCTGCGGGTGCTAAGTATGTGAAGGGTTTTGCCTTGACACTTTACCCGCACCTGTCTTACGGTTACTTGGTTGCCAAGGTATTCTTGGCTTCAATTCCCTGCGGGTGCTAAGTATGTGAAGGGTTTTGCCTTGACACTGTACCCGCACCTATCTTACGGTTACTTGGTTACCAAGGTAAGGGGGTATAGTCCCGCTTACTTTTGAATCTTTTTGAAATTCGAAGAGTTGGTGAAAGGATAAGAACAGTCCAAACTGTTGAAGGGACGTTAGCGTCGTCCGACGGTTTCTTCTGACAGTTTCAGGACGTGCAGGAAGTTATGGCGACGTGACAGTATATGGTCATTCCAGACGCTTTTTCAGGCGCGTGGGCGCGAGTTTTCGGGCGCGTGGTTGCGAAGTTTACGGCGCGCGTCCTGTCACAGTTTCACTTCTTCTTCTAAGCTATTTCCGGCGAATACTCTAACTTTTGTCGAGCATTCTCCTGAAATCGTTCTTCTTTCCATCCTTCAAAACATGTCTTCTACTCATGATCTTGAAGTTACTGCTGAAGAGTCGGACGTGTATTCCGAGAACCCGACGTCCACTTCTGATAAGGACGATAAGAGTACTGCTGGCGAGTGCCAGTGTGCTCTTCCCATCGACCAGTATCAGTACATCGTCAGGAAGTTCATGCTCGAGCCTTTCGAGCCTGAGTTTCCTGAGCCTCACCAGACGGTGTACGACGCCCCCAAGGGCAAGATAGGGGTGTATGCTGCATTCTTCATCTATGGGAATCTCAGGTTCACATTGACGAAGTTTGTATACCGTGTTTTGGAGAGACACGGTGTGCACCTGACGGAGGTACACCCAATGGCGATCGCCAAGATCCGCCATTTTGAATGGGTGTGCCTCATTCTGGGTGTGGAGCCCCATGTCGACCTCCTGATAACCTTCTACTCCTGGAGGTGCATCCAAGGCCGGTACACCTTGGTCACCCGGATCAAGGGTTTGAAGATCTGTGCTACCGAGAGCAGTCTTCGGTCTTGGAAGCGGGAGTTCTTCTACATCTCTGCCCGTGTCGTCCCTATTGCGATGACATTCAAGAACGGGAGAGCACTCCCCAACCTTCACGCCTCCAACTACCAGGAGGCGGAAAACTTTGCCAAGATTTCCCGGATCCAGACTCCGGTTTACCGCTTTGCGGAGTCTGGGATGGTGATGCTCGGTATGAGCCGGGTGTGGAAAGATGCTGGGGCGGAGGCGCCACAGATTCCCATCGTCCTCGAATACGGTTTGAACTCTATCCCTTACGGTATGCTTCATATTATTTGCTCATTTAGGGTTTTTGTTCTAACCATCTTTTTCTTTTTATTTTCAGAGGGAAACAACTTGCAGTCTCTTCTGCAGCCGCGGGAGAGCGGTGGTCCCGCTCGGATGGGTACTCGTGCTCTTGATGAGAACGAGTTGCCCATCCTTGAGCAAACGGCGGATCGGTTTGTGGAGGTTTACCCGCCGGGCCACGAGATCCTGAGCGCCACGCGGCCTGGTAAGGGATTATTTAACCCTCGCCCTCTCAATGCTCAAACCTCTGACGGAGTTCCTCTAATTTTGTCATCTTCTGATGAGGAATCCGCAGATGGTCCTTTCTTCGCGAGGAAGAAGAAGGCTGCTAGCGGGAAGGGTAAGGCGAAGGTTGCCTCCACCGCCGATCAGGGGAACCGGTCTGACTCGGAGACCGAGAGCGAGGAGGCGGCGGGGAACCCTGTTGGTGGTGAGACTACTGTCCCGAAGGTTGAGACAGCTGTCACCTCCGGGCAGCCCAGTACGACGACGGTGACCGGCGTGAAGAGGCCGGCTCCATCGGGTTCGTCCCCGCCTGTCCGAACCTTCAAGCTCAAGAAGACTCGTAAGTATAAACTTCATTTACTTTAACTGCATATCTCTCCGCCATTGTATTTAAATATCTTGTCTTCATGCAGGCGTGGATGCTACCGCATTCCAGAGTGGAGCGGGGATGAGCGTTTCTGGACCCATGACGGTAGGTTTGGTCAATCTACCCGAGGCGATGACCCAGGCGGCTGCGCCTGTTTGCAGCATTGGTTCAGTTGCTCATCCCGTTGAGGCAACTGTTCCAACTGTAACTTCCTCTCCGCCGGCTGTCAGTGTCATATTCACTGCATCTTTCACTGAGCCGGCGGTGATTTTTTCTGCAGGTTCATCCGCAGCGGCGGCCACGGTTGTGAGTTCACCTCCAGTGAGTTCACCACCGGTGGTCTCTACCGCGGCGGCTTCAACCGTGCCTCCGGCACCGGTGACTACCTCGTCCCCGGCCGGTTCAGCAGGTATGTTTGGGGCTTCTAGCCAATCTCTGCCTCCTTCCCATCTGCCTGACCTCTTGGATGGATATCCCTTAGGTTCGGGTGATGGGTTTGGCGGCTACCGGCCTGTTGTCGACCCTACAGGTGCGTAGGGTTATTTTGGCCTTTTTTTTGTATCATCTTTTCCTAACCGCGTTTTGTCTTTGCAGTGTCGGATTCCAATGAGATGTATGTTCCACGGTGGAACATCCGCTGGGGAACAACCCTTCGGACGGCTGTGGACTGCGTCGAGTGGGCGCGTCACGCGGCCTCAAGTGGCGCGTTGGGGGAAGCCATGTCTAGCTACCAGGAGGGTAGGCTGACAAATGAGCTTCGGATTCTCCTTGCCCGGATGCAGCCGCGCGTCGAGCTACTTTGTCGTGAAAACGACAAGTTAAAGACGGCGCGTAGCCTGGAAGTGGCTCAGGCGCGGGCTATCCGGGAGGAGAATAAGAGGCTTGCCGCCGTTGCTTTGGAAAAGGAGAAGGCCTTCAAGGCCCTCGAGGTTGAAGTTCAGGCCCTTCTCGAGGCCCGTTCCAAGGCTACCCAAGCTGTTAACGAACAGCTTCGGTTGGCTAAGGAAACTGCGCGGAATGCGACCGAGAGGGCCACCAAGGCTGAAGCTGTTACTGAGCCTCTGCGCGTCGAGAATGAGGAGCTGAAGGCCAAACTAGAGAGGCTCCAGCAGGCTCATGATGCTTTGGCTATGGAAGACGCCAAGAAGCTCCAAGAGATCTTGGATCAAAGGGGTATGCTTGACCATACTGAGCGTAAGCTGAAGGGCGTTGAAGAGGCTGCTGCTAAGGAAGTGTTGCTTGCCAACCTTAACAAAAATGAAGCCGAACGCGCCCGTAACCAAGCTTAAGCTGCTCTCCAAGAAGCTCTGATTACCAAGGAGTGGCTTCTACGAGAAGCGTTGTCGCCGGTATGCGTAGCTTCATACTGTCTTTACGCTTTTCTTTATACTTAGAAAAGTTTGATATATTTTTTCTTGTTGTAGGTTGTGCATCGAGTCTTCACGGACACATCATATGACGATGCCATGAGCGTAGCCCTCAACGCTTCTCATGAGGATGGGGAAAAGGCTGGCTTCCTGCTTGGTCTAGGGTTTGTTGAGAAGGGCATCCCGCCTTCCAACTTCCCTCTATATGACGTGGATACTGAAGCTGCTTATGACCAAGCAGTGAACCAGTACGCTGCCTTCCCGCATCCGGTGGTGTAGAAGGTGAACGAAGTTGCTGCTGCTGATGATGGGCTAACTATTCTCAAGACTTTCCTTGAACCGCCACAGCCAACTGATGGTGCGGGTATAAGTGGGTTTGGAGGGAGTGGTCCTGAAGCTTGATCTTTAGATCCCTTCCCACTGTTAGAATAGATTTACGTTTTTGTATAGATTTATATTCTTGTATGCGGGTATGTGCCCAGCCATTCTTGTAATACTTGAATTTTTATGGAATATAAATCCTTTGTTAATGCCTTGCCTTGTAAACCTTATATGTTTTGCTCATGCACATTCAAGTTTAGCTTGGCAATTTTCTAAGTACTTTGGATAAGTTAACCTTTCAACGTGGCAGATAATAGGTTAAAGTTTTGCTTCCTCTTTCGTGATTGTGCGGGTAAGACCGTCAGTTTCACTTAGTAGGATGGCTAAACTTTACCTATATCTGACCTGCGTGGAGGTTTTCATCATCTTTTCCTTAGAAATTTTCTAAGTGTTTAGAATAAGTTAACCGCTCGACGCGCGGTTGTTAATAGGTTAGTGTTCAGTTTCCTCTATCATGATTGTGCGGGTAGGACCGTCACTTTCATTTAGTGGGATGACCAATCTTCACCTATAACTGACCTGCGTGAAGGTTTGCCGTTTTTTGTGTTTATGCGGGTTTTGCCGCCGTCCACACGCAACGACTTCCCTACTTATGCGGTGAAGACCGGCATATCAGTGTTTTGAATAAGTTAGACCTTTCGACGCGCGGTTGTCAATAGGTTAATGTTCAGTTTCCTCTATCATGATTGTGCGGGTAGGACCGTCACTTTCATTTAGTGGGATGACCAAACTTTACCTATAACTGACCTGCGTGAATGTTTGCCGTTTTGTGTTTATGCGGGTTTTGCCGCCGTCTACACGCAACGACTTCCCCACTTATTTATGCGGTGAAGACCGGCATATCAGTGTGGAAAGTTCATAAGTATAAATGTAAGACCATCAGCGTCAATGTGATAAGGAGAATCATTTCCATTAGAAGTGGCTCTGGGCCTTTTCTTTACAAGTTTGGAATTGATCTACATGCAGCCTGTGTAATTGAGCTCCCTTCCATGCTCATGGGATGGGAGTGTCATCGACCCTTTCGAGCTAATATGCACTTGGTTCGGAATCTCGTTGTTTACGCAGTATGTAGTCTCCAACATTGAAGCTGCAGTTTCATTCGTGTTTTCCCCAACTGGGGTTCTACACGCATTAGCCTTCTTAGCGTCCATTACGCCACGAGGTGCGTGAGTTTACCATCTCTGACAAATGCTTCGACAATGTCCTTCAAGTCTAAGCATTCCTCGGTGGTGTGGCCTCTTGTCCTGTGGAAGTCACAGGACTTGCTTTGATCAGCGTTTGGACGCTGTCGGATAATTGGAGCCTCTGGCCATGGGAGCCTCTCGGTGGCGAATATCTCGGTGACGCTTTTGGTGAGTGGCGTCCATCTGGAGTTCCGGTTTGACGACTGCATGTTATCCTTTCCGCCTAACCGAGGGCGAGAGCTGGATGAGGTATCAAAGTTTACCCTTGACTGCCAAATGCCTAGCTTCCTCTTTTTGTTTAGTCGGGCGGTAAGGACGTTGTTTTCTCTTGTTTTCTGAGTGTAGAGGTTTGTGCTCTGGGGAAGATCTCTACCCAATTGCTTTTCCGTTTCCGCAAAGCGTTTAGTTGCTGTCATGATAGCATCCCATGTGGATGGCATGCCGTCTTTACCCGTCAATGTGCGGATAAGCTCTGGGTATTCGGCGCCTTGGATGAAAGCTGCGCGAACAAGATCTTCGCTTATGGTACCCAGACTCAGCTTCTTTGAGTTGAAGCGAGTAATGAAGTCTAGTAAAGACTCATCTTCTTCTCGGATGCAGTTGAGTATCGTCCATTGCTCTTCGGTATACTTTCTTTGTTGACTGAAGTGTTGGCTGAACTTCTGTTGGAAGTCCGCCCAATCGTAGATGTGGTGGACCGGTAGACGGTCAAACCACGCTCTAGCCGCTCCAACCAGCGTCATCTGGAACATATAACACCACGTGGGTTCCGTCCAGTTGCTGACGGTTGCCCCCGCTATGAATCTGTTCAAATGATCGTCTGGGTCGGATATACCATCATAAGTGCCGATGTTGGGCATCTGCTTGGCACTCTTCGGAGCGATTGCTTCCGCAATGTCCCTTGCAAACTTGGACGTTCCCGCATTTGCAACAGTTGGTCTAAAGGCTTTGGAGAAGTCACGTGGGTTTCCACCCGCGTTTTTTGGTTTGAAGGTTTCTCCAAAATTCCTTCTCGGTTGGAAGTCCGTTTCCTTACGCTTCTCTTTCGCCCTATGGCGAGGGTTTGCGTCGCTGTCGGATTCCTCCGAATCATCGTTCCAGTACTCGCACTCATTACTCGTGTTGAGCTGTTGAGTGCTTCTGAATTCGTCAGCCTGTTGGAGTGAACGTAAGCGTTCATCCAACTCAGCTTGGAATTCCCTCTGACGTGCTTCCGCCCACGCTTTAAATTGATCAAGTGTTTGGCGGGGGAGCCTCGTCTGTTGTCTTTCCGCCTGGGTATTAATGAATCCCAGGGGATGATTGTTTACTGCACTTGCCCCGGCTTGGGTAACCGGGGTAGTGTTCGTAAAATTTACTGCACTTGCCCCGGCTTGAGTAACCGGGGTAGTGTTCGTAAAATTTGTGTACTCGCCGGTGTTCCTCCCATTAGCTGGGGTTGTGGTTACCGGGGTTTCTTGGTCACTCGCTGGCCTTGGCACCGGAGTAACCTTAACCATCTTTCCAGAAGTTTTGAAAAAACTGAAAGAATAAGTTCTAGCTTTTATGCACGGATGGCGCCAATGAAGAAACACTAAGAGACCCCGGCAGATTACGGATAATCTGGGGGTTAAATAGATGTTTCCCACGAGGGGTTAGGTCCGGCAAGATGGTTATTCTTCTGATGACCTGCAAAACAGACACCGTGAGCTCGTCACTGAGAAGGGGGGGTACCTTCTTGTGACCACCCTCCGGCGTGAGAATCAGACTAGATTGCTCTTGAATATAAGTGTATATTAAGAGAAATAGCTAGAGCAGATATCAGATAATATATGAAGATATAAGATAATGATACCGTTCCAAGGTGTTGGAGTATTTATAGCCGAATGTAGGTTTCCAAGCAGGTACAGCCAGCTGTATAATATTCCTGTTCTACCAACTGTGGGCTACGCACGTGCCATGCTGATGGTTGGTGGGTAGGCAGCGGCTGATAGTGACAAGGCCGGCTGTGTACTATTCCTTTTCCACCAACTGCAGGCTATGTACGTGCCACGACAGGGGTTGGTGAGTAGGCAACGGCTGATGGTGACATTAAGTACTAGAGCGTGCTCCTCGTCGTACTGTTGTCAGTGAGCTGTCGCAGCTTTGGTCAGATCTTTTGTCCCTACCTTGGCAGGTACAGTACAAAAGATCCTCCAGTAGCATACGGACTGGCTCATTTGGGCGGGAGTATTCCCGGCTTTGGGCGGGAGTGTTCCCGGCTTGCTCATTCCTTCTTCAGGTGACATCACTGAATTATTTGAGAGTTAGTGCCTTGTGCGTGTAGCCTTGCTGTTAGTGCGGGTAGCCTTCCCTGATGGCTAGTATCCACAGCTGCGGGAACAGGCGGAGTACGTCACCATTGGGAGGCTTTTCCTACGGGAATAGCTTGCGTACTGAGCGTAAGGACGTCATCTCTCTGAGCGTGGTGGGTCCTGCGGATCCAGTTGGTCTTTGCGCAGACGTCCCTCTAAGGTGAGTCTTGCGGGTTCAACTGCGCAGACGTCCCTCTTCGAGGTGAGTCTTGCGGGTTCAACAGCGCAGACGTCCCTATTTGAGGTGAGTCTTGCGAGTCCAACTGGGTTCTGCTGGGACCTGCCTCTTCAATTACCAAATCAAAAGCTCATCATCTTCAATTCAAATCAAGATCCACAAGTTTTTACACAACAAATTACACATGATCACATCCACACACACAAAACCAAAACAAACAAACACACACTCACCCACGTTTCACAGGATCAAAACTAGCCACACCAATGATAGCTCCCAAAATCCCTCCAAGCACAATACCACCAGCCACAATGCTCAACAAGAAGTTATTCAACGACGGGGTCACACCAGACGCCGCCTGTGCCACCTCCGAAACCACCATGGATGCCGTAAGAACAGCCGCTGTCAACGCGCTGACAGTGTTGTCTTTCAAAGAACTCTTAACAACCAACCGTTTCGGTGGTGCACACATGGTCTTTCGAGATGAAAGCTTAAGTGACAAGGGGTTGAAAAAAGAGTTTGTGGCCTTGTGGGTCAATGGCATGGTTGTCATGCAAACTGCCGCCATTGGTGAATGATGAATTGATGATTGAGAAACAAGAAGTGGTTTGCTAGGTTAAATGTTTAAGAGGTTTGTGTTATACTATATGTGATTTGCAATTCTGTGAATCTGACGTGGCAGGTTGTACACTTGGTATTGGTAGATAGCCTTATCCACATATCTAGGACCTATCTCTTGTTTCATGTCCATTTCATATTATTTTATGTGGAGATTGGTTTTTGGCCGAGTATTATTTTCTATATGGGAAATTAATTTGCATGACTTTTTATATTTGAAGTATATAATTTTCTTTATTAATATAATATTGAAGTTTTATGTTTTATACTTTTATTTATACCCTTTTCTAAATCATAAAGCATTGTCAACCGCTCATATGGCTGTGACTTGCCATGTATACAACCACACATGCTACTAATTAATGAAACTAAATTAAAATAAAATTGTGTCACCCCTGCTTCTTTAAGACGGCAATTTTACTTTTGTGTTTAGCTCATCGCATTCTCTAACTTGAAAAGCCCTGTTGTTCACTATAGTCAAACTATGTTGTTTTAATCAAGCTTATGCTGGCTTCAGAGTTTGGACTGGGTATTCTCTCTGGAAACCATATTGTCGGTTGCCACTTGGTAGTTGTTGTGCTGGCACAAAGAGCAGAACTCTTTGTCGTAACACATGGTGGGACGAAAACCCGGGATGTGTCTGGATCCGAACTGATAACATCGCAAGGCCTAGTTCAAATCCTTCATTACCAATGTCCATTCAAAATGATACAAGTAAGGATCAAACTTGAGTATCCACTAAAGAACTCTAATTTTCCTACAGTTAGGCAATAAGTAGGGGATATATGGCGCACCTACATAACATGTGTCAAAACTAAAATGAAAACTCTAAACAAGTTGTTTCATCAAAATAAGTCTATAAGTAATTACTTCATTGCTTTACTTGTATACATAGTTGCAACATTTTCCATATGACCAGAAATTATTTCATAAGGCCACCATTCATTTATTTTGTAGACTTCTGCTGTATAAGGAGTTAAGGACAGATTATATATAGTAAAACAAGATGAGGCAATTAACAAGGTGATTCACGTTTTAGTAATAGCTGAAGTATGTCAGTAATTGAAAACCCTGGAGCCTCTAAAATAGAAAACGATAAATCAGAAATATAGCCGTTAACGGATATATGCCATAAGACTTCGCAAGCCCTAGGGAAAGATCAGCATATATCTGCATCCATTTCAAAACAACGGCTTAGGCCTAACAACTAAGCCACAAACGACCAATTGTTCAAAACAATTTCGATACTATCTGAACGAACTTAGGTATTGCTTTTCATTTCTTGAAAACACTAGTAGCAATGATAATTAATTTATTAAAGCCACTTTATTTATTTTTTATGCAAGAATTGCTCTTTCTTGAAAAAAGAAAAAAAAAAATAGGACTTCTAAAAAATTTCAAATATTGAAGATACACAAATTAAATTAAATCAGAAATATGATGACACGAATAAGTAATGAAAAAGTTGTGTGACCACAAGATTGTTTTAGTAGTAAAATTTCAGTTAAATAGTTTGTGAGTTTTAGTATCATTTAATACATGTAGATAAAATAATAATGTGAAATAAGGAAATAAGTTGTTAAAAAATAGTTGTCTAGGGCCGTCTCTGAGAATCTCCGAAAATTTTGGGGCCTAGGACAAATATAAAAAAAAGGCCCCTAAAATCGCGTTCTTAATTATGTGACAATTTTACCAATAAGGTTACTTTTCAAAAGCCCAAAATAAACAAATAATAATAAACATGTTACTAAAATAAACTCATATAAAACATGAATGAAAAACTTTTTTCTATAAAAATTAGAATGCTAATTGTGGGAATTGAATCAATAGCCTCTGTTTCCATAGTCTAGCACTCTTTTCATTAAACCAGTGAATGATTTTGTGAGCTTTTATTTTAAAAGAAAATTATATATAAAAATATAAAATATTTTTAACAAGGGATATTTACATATATCCCCTTCATAAGCTCTCTTATTACATATTTATCCAACTCTTAAAAATTAATGACACATTTCCACTCTCTAAACCATATGTATTACATATTTCCTCGATTTATTAAAGTTAGTTAATTAAATGACTATTTTACCCTTAATTTGTAATTTACTATATATACGGAACCCGAAATATTATTATATGCATCTTCTTTCTTAAAGATAAAACTATCAAATTTACCTATTTGATTTACCTTCTTAAAAATAAATTATAAAATGACTATTTTATCGTTTGTATTACAAACTTATAAACTACAAATTATTATTTTTTTTCTAAAACGTAAAACTTAGAGATTTACACAATTCCAAGTAATTATTTATTTTTGGTTTTTTTCCAATTTTTACTTCTTTCTTTTCATTTTTATGTAGTTTATACTTCTTTTATTTCGACAATCACCAAAATGGACAACACAAGCTACTTCCAAAATTTTAACTCATTATAGTACCAAAAAATTATGCAAAAAACATTCACCAACAATCAAATAACCAACTTCAAAATTCAAAAAAAAAAACAAAAAAAAAATGCCAAATTGACCAAGTACAATAAAATATATCAAGAGCAATTAGTTGTGTCGCAACCTCGTCTTTCATCAGTTACTTTCACGAGCTTTGTTGTCACACCCCGACCATGACGGAAACATCGGGGCGCAACCGATTGTTCATCGCACACGACACTATTAAGTGACAATATTTAATCAACTCATTTAAATTCATAAAAACACAAAGAGTCACATAACTTGTTCATACAATAACCAAATTCAATCATAGTAAATAATATATTGTTCGTTTTGCTAATATCCGAATAGTCTCGATAACGTTTTTTTTTCTTCAAGTCCTCGAGTCAACCTAAAGTCAAACCTGTAACATTGCATAAATAGATTTTGTCAACACAAAGGTTGGTGAGCAATTTCATAGTTTTTGAACAATAGATATATAATATGAAATTCCACAACTTGTATACAAAACAATAAATAATAGCAACAATTTAGATAAATGAAATCGTTAATAAGAATACATTAACGACACATTTCTATAAGGGGATGCCAAATATACTCGGATTTTGTATGAAATCGTTAATAAGAATACATTAACGACACCTTTCTATAAGGGGATGCCAGATATACTCGGATTTATGAATCAACCATCCAAAAGCGGTAAACACATTAGCACTTAAACATATAAGCATATAATCACCAAATCGAGCATTTATTTAAGTGAAGTATACAATAAAGTTTGTGGTTTAAGACTCAAGTATAAATCATTTGGATTTGAATAAGTTTGCAATGTCACCCCCAAAATATAAAAGAGTGAAAACGGGGGATGATAGTACTCACATTCAAGTAATAAACTTGAAAGATTTGATGATTTGGAGATTAACCGGAACGATGAGTTTAACGAACGAAGCCTAAAGAAGAAGAAGTCTTGTATTAGAAAAGTTGTCTTGGAAGTCTTTAAATGAAAATAAATGATAAGAAATATAAACAATTTAAAGTTTAGGTTTAAAATGTAAATATTTAAGAAATTATAATAATAGTCCTTTAAAAATGTAAGTTTGCTTGAAACCGGGTTAAAGTATCTAGCTCTTAATTTTACTCAACCTATGTTAAGTAATAAGATGGGTAAAAATGCAAGAAAACAAGTCCCTTTATAATATAGATACTAAAACGGGTTTTAACGAGTGTTCGGGGGGTCGGTTCGGGTCTTGGTGACTTGACCAAACCCAAAGTCAACTTTCCCAAAATAATAAATGTATGAGATAACTCAATAAATCTTAAAGAGACTTAACCAAGTATGTAGTTCTATTGTTTTAGAACTAACAACGTCCGTTAATCGAGTGTTCGGTTTAGTCGGTCCAAACTTTGTTATAAGATCAAGTTGAATTCAACATTCCGAGTACTTTGTGAAAATAATTAAAATCAGTTTATAAAGTATTTTTAAAGAAATATATAAGCTTTAATGGTTAAAAACACACTTGTGTGTCTTAAGCGAGTAAACTTGGTTTAGTTCGGTTTGGTTCGGTTTTTTTTTTTTATCTTGGAATAAGGCCAAGAATGGTTACCACATGTCCAAACATCATAGAACTTGTAAATAATTTATAAATAATAATACCAAAGTTTTACATTCAAAAAGTCAACAACAAAGTCTTTAAACGAAAGTTCGGTTTTCGGTATCGGATCTTGTTTCGGGATAAAACCGAGGTTAGATTTTACAAACCCATAACCATGGAACTAATTAAAATGATTTTAGAAACTCAAATCTTACATAAAACATGTTTATACAACTATTTAAACAAACTAGTAAACAAGAGATGAAATTTTAAGGTAGTTTGATGAAATTTCCTTGTTTTCATTCCCAACAGAAGAAATGACTGCTGCATTTAAAGAGATGCTAACTTGCTAATAAGGAGGGCGTCTTCAACATATCTAAAGCCTGCAAAACAAACAAACAATAGACATATGGAACTTTTAAGGATTTTTTACAAAACAAACAAACAATAGACATATGGAAGTTTTAAGGATTTTTTACATAAAAAAAAGCTTGTAAACGAACCGTACGAACATGAACGACGCTTGTTCATGTTCGTTTAAGTTTATCAAAACAGTTGTACGAAAAACACTAAAACGAATGGATTTTCTTGTTCATGTTTGTTCGTTAGCATCTAACAACAATTTTGGGACAAGAAGAGTTAGATTAGAGAATGTATGTTATAGTGGAAGGTAGAAACTCGTCATTGAATATTTTTATTGTTTATGTTTTATAAGATTTTAAACTTGTGGCAATTTCGTTTGTGACCTGTATTAGAATATTTTGATACTTATGGTACCCTCCACCACCTTATTTATTA
>NW_027502245.1:0-40269 GCF_021521415.1 Bidens hawaiensis
ACTCATTCTTTCAACTAAAACAACATAAAGAAAAACCTAGTTTAGCAACGTATCACCGTGAATTCGGTTATGATATAAGGTTGTGATCTACACATGACCACATTTGATACAATTAGGGTAGTAGATTAGGGTACGTTTGATGTGACATGCTTTGTCTTATTAAGTTCCACACCCTCACCGAACACTCCAGGAAGGCAACCGGGTCTCGCGGTTGATTGAGATTTATGCGCATTGCACTTCCTTAGGCTCGCAAGCCTTGGTGTCATGAGCTCGGTGAACAAGTGTGTGTACCTCTTACAGTTTACTACATACCTCTTACAGTTTTTATGAATATTATTATTATTATTGTTATTATTATTATAATTACTATTATCGTTTATGTTAGATTTTTAAATGAGTAGATATTATATATATATATATATCACGAATCATAAATTCGAAAGGACAAGAAAACACAATGCCGGAGGGTTCGGTTTATCAAGAGGGTTATTAGTGATAAATAATTGTAATATTATCAAATAATATAATTAAAAAATAAAAACTCTAAAACAGGTCCAGGGGGTTCGAACTCGCACTTGGACCAGTTATAAATGTCTTAATCCACATGCACCAACCATTAGGTTGAGGCTAACACTTGTGAAAGAAATTAAATAGAAAATATATGAACAGCAGCCAAAACCATAACCCAGCTCAAAGGATAAACCTTAAATCCATTTCGCTCCAATTGATCAATTATACGACGATGGTGATTAAAATTGTTTTGGGGTTAACATTCCTCAGCTAAAAACGAACTAAATGCATGTTTTAATTACCGTATTAGGTGACGAATTGAGGGTGGACGGCCAATTAGGTTTCATGGCTCGAGTTGGTTATCCGAACCCGTCTTTAACGGCTTTGTCTGTTTAAATTGAGTTAGGGGTTTGAATCTTGAGGTTGAGAGGAAGGTGTGGTACCAATTAATTGAATTATGGTTGGGTATTTATAGGGCAACGAGGTCAAATCAGTCCGCGTTTGAGTTAAAGCAATATTGATCAATTGGGAAACCATTTGCGGTCAAACTAAATGAGTTACCATGTAGAACATTAGCGTGGAGGACAAGATGCGAGTAAGTAGGTCAAATTCCGTGTTTTACGGCCCAAAACGCCGGGGGGGGGGGTTCGGACGGTGATGACGGGAAAGAGAGAAATGAGGGAAAGGGGTTTGGATATTTTTGCAATTCAGTCCCTAAACTTTAGGATTGGGTGCACAAGTGAATAAATGCTAGTTAGGGGGCTAAAAGTACTAGTTTAATAGTTTTAATATATTATTAAATAAATAAAACTAAAACCGAGTGGTGGGAAGTGAAATAACTTTTCAATGATCGAATGAATAAATAACTTGTTGATTTTATTAAATAACGATAGTCCGGAAAATAAAATAACACATAAATAAATGAATGAATAAATAAATAAATAAAAGAAATTTAAATGAGTCGGGTTTTCGGGTCCGAAAATTGATGAATGTTACATAAGTTAGTTTAGATAAATAAAATAAATAAATATATTAATTAGGAAGGACTTAGATTAGGGTTAATTATCTGAGCCGTTCTCACGTGTCTTTGTGCTGCTATGTGATCGGTACACTTGCCGTTTGTGTAAAGCTTACCTAAGATTGTTTGGTTTTATAAATTTAAGACTTAGTGTTAAATTGCGAGAATTAGTTATTAATATTTGTATATAGCTTTTCGCACATCAATTGCAATTTAAACTAAAAATTATATCATATTCTTGATCCAAACCCGTGACCCATTTGCGTTTTTGTGCCATAATTAACGAGTTATAATCAAAAATTGATTCTCCAAATCGATTACATGCCTAAAACGATTTACACCGACAGATTAATTAGAGAATAAGATCAACAATTTATTTAGTTGATCAAAATATACCACCGTCATATATCAAATCGTTAATATACCATTTAGAATCAATATTAATTCAATTAAACTCGTGCAAACATCTCTGCAAGCCTCGCGAACCTAAACCCTCAAGTAATTGCATTATATCAACTTGTTGTTAGCAATTCAAGTTCAAGTTTTAGTCGTCCCTGTTTCGATCAATTAGACCTTCAATATATAACTGTTTAAGGTTATTGTTATATGTTTCTGGTTCGCCTTTAATCCATTTACAATAACCCTATGATGATTCGGCCAAACATTGGTCGATTAAGCCGGTTATAATTTATAGGGTTCATATGATTTGGGGATGAAGATTGGGTTGCATATAAAAGTAACTGGTTCTGTACCTTAACCAGGGAGACACCAGCCCAGTTGGCTCATGCGTATGTGGTTAGGTTCATGTGAACCGGATGGAGGCGCGAGTTAGAGTCCTCCAGCCCGGTTTTTTTGGTGTTTTATTTTTATTTATGTTTTTAATTTATAATATCTATTATAATTAATATAAAAGGGTAACTAAGTAATATTTTTACGAAACCGACACGTTTAGATTAATGTTTTCCAGTTCTTTTTGTTAAAACTATATATATATAGAAAAGAGTTAAAATAAAAAGAAATAGTTTCCTAAGAATGGTAAGAAGGGCATAAATTTTAAAGTTTGGAAACTATGTAGCCTAAATCCTAGATCCTAGGAAACTATTGAACATTTTGGAAACTAACAATCTCAACCACTAGATCTTAAATCCAATGGCCTAGAGCTATTCTTACTCTTCCTAGAAACTATCTCTTTTTATTTTAACCTACCCATATATATATATATATATATGTATATATATAATATCTTTTAAATTAAGGTTATAATAACTAAAATAAATGTATTAAATATGTTTTTATCAATCTTATTAACGAGAGTTCGTTAAATATTTAAAATAAATATTTAAATCAAACGTTATTATATAAATTATCAAATTATGATTATTTGTTTAAGTATTTTATTTATAAGTATATTTTATGTATATATTTAGATTATATGATTTATATTATATAATCTTAAATCTTGATAATAAAAGTGATTTATCAAATAATAAAAATAATAACAAAATAAATAAGTTTTAAAAATGATGTTTTCACAATAGAAAATAATAATAATAATAATAATAATAATAATAATAATAATAATAATAATAATAATAATAAATTAAATAATAAGTATTTTCACAAACACAACCGATTATCATCAAAACCTGAATCCCTATCAAGTTATAGAATTCGTCTTTAATTCGTATTTATTTCCGCAATCATTCTTAACTAGGGTTTCTCGTTGGCAATTCTCGAAGAGCGTGACGTTTTATTTTCTTATCAAATCGTCTACCCTTTTTGCTTATTTGATAAGGTGAGTGATTCATTCCCCTTTTTACTTATTTCAACTATTTTGGGGACATATGCGTATCGTATGATATTTACGTATTATCAAGTATTCACATCAGCAGACTGTTTAATCTTGTGTGCATATCAATTAAATGCCTAATTTGCTACATGTCTTATTGTTTATTTGATTGCATTTGGAAATGTCTATCATATTCACATTAATATTATGATCATAGACAGTCGCAGTAGCTAAAGCCCACTTCGCAAGACAATGGTTCTACCGACACACTTAATTGCTTAATGGCTTTATTGTTTATCTCACAAATGACAGTTTTGCATTTTTGTATTATAATATATTTAAATTAACTGCTGTTTTACTCACTCAACCTTGTGTTGACAAACCTACTTTATTTTATACGCATATGCATGTTTTCATCTGACTTAATTGCCAAGATGAATAACTTAGTGATAACCTTAAGTTAGAAGGGATTATCAAGACTTATGTTGAATTTAAATTTAAATTTATTTTGCTTTTATTTTAAGAATGATGTACTTTGGTTGATTGTTGAATATTTGGATTATTTAAATTAACAAATAGATACTGTCACCTTTAATATGGCATAATAGTACATTGTGAGATGTGAGCAATCGGTTAGCGCCGCGACATTTCCGCCGTTGGAGTGTGACATTCAAGGGGGGTGTGCATTTAGGGAAAATCATATGGAAGGGGGTACGTTTAGCAACACATAATGGATAACTGCTTGAATTATACGGTAAAGCCTATGACTATCATGAGGGTCATCTCCCAATTCCCTTTGGTAGCGTTTGGTATGTAGTAATCATAGGGGGAATGAAATGATTTATTGGGTGGGAATGAAAAAAGCAGTGTTTGGTTGCTCAACGTAATGAAATCATCCATTACACATGGAATCTCATTCCATCAAAACCTTCCCCCACCCCCTGTTTTATTTCATTCCATTCCTTCCTCATTCACCCTACTTTCTCAACACCACCACCACCTAACCACCGCCACCACCACCTGATGGCCACCACCAACGTCTCCGTCTCTACCACCACCACTGCCACCACAACCACCTTACCACCAGCGCTACGCTACCATTGTCATCGTAACGACAACACTTGTTGTCATCGTAACCATTGTCACGACCACCGCCTAACCATTATCGGCACCACCATTGTCGCTGCCTGACCACCACCACCGTCTCCGCCACCCTACCATCGCCATCACTAACAATGCTACCACCACCACCCCTCCTACCCTACCATCGCCATCACTACTAATGCTACCACCGCAGCATGACCGCCACAACCTCCACTGTAGTTGTCACACCCCGAAAATTTTAATTTAAACAGCGGAAGACTTCGACCAAGTCTTTCGGCCGGTGACAGACGCCGTTTCAGCCAGTCACATTTAACAATAGATTCTAATGAAGTTGAACTTTATTAACCATCAGAGTTATTACACCTGTCATATTACACAATTTTTATTCAAATTACAAGTTCAACATAGAGTCAACATTTTTCATTCAAACACACGTCACTTTTTTCCCACGCTCTTCACGAAGCTTCAATACTTCACTTATTTACCTGAAAAACATATTAAAATAAACGTCAACACTAATGTTGGTGAGTTTTCTTTATTCGAAAATAATCCATATATATTTACTTATATATATATATATATAATGAAAGTATGGCAATCGAAAATTCAATATAAGTCATCATAAAAATCATAGCAAACAATACTTTATCAATATGTCAAGAAACATAGTAGGCGAGTACTTATAAATCTCACCATACAATGGTGTAAATATGTTAGATCTAATCAATATCGATTATCAGATTAGATCTAATATCTTAGGATCTAGTTTATGATATGCTATTAATTATGTGTGTGTATATATATATATGTATTAGTAATTGTAGTATGTATATTAGTAATAGGCTAAGGATGAATTGAGCGAGAGAGTATTCCGGCAGAGGTTCAATATGTTAAACTAAAAACTTAAATTATGAGGACAAGAACAACCCTTAAATAGACGATGGAGACCAATTCGTTACACATCCCATAACGAATTGGCTCCAGTTCATTAACTTACAAAACACAAAGGAAAACATAACGAATCACTTGAATGAGAATAAACAGAACGAACTACAATCCATTCGTTAAACATCCTTAACGAATGGACCTTACATATAACGAACTGGCTAATCCGTTAAACATCCTAGACGGATTAGCCTATACATTAACGAACTAACTTAATTTCCATAAATACCGTTAACATTAAAATATTAATAAATTATAAACGATAATTTACAAAGACTCGAGACGACCAAACCGTGCACTAACAAATGGTTCAACGACCATTCTTTTATCATCTATTACAATAAGCAACGGTGGTAATATTTTCCTACCGTTCTTTTAACATGGTAATTATATCTTTAAACTTAATAATAATCGAGTTTACCATGAATACGAAGCATTTTATTTTTTAAACAAATCGTACTGTTGTAGTTGAGCAAAGAATACAACAAGTGTATGACTATCAAAATTGATAACTCGATACCTACCATACTCAAAATACTCTCACTTTTAACCCAACGCGATTGGAAAGGGGGGGGGGGGGGGGGGCGTCACCTCAATCGATCTACCAATATTTCCGTGCCCTTATTAATTCGGTTAACAGTTATTTAACCAATTGTTGACTCATCCCACTTTTTACCTGGTTTGTAAAACAAAACGTTTTTTTTATAAACTTTAATAAAAATCGATAAAAGAATATGCTTTTCCCCCAAAACACAATAAAAACATTTCGAAAACGAAGGGTCAACAGAGAAACTCACCTTCGGTAGGTACAATGTCAGATATATCCAAACACTCCATGTCCTATTATTATAGTACACGTGTTTAATAATATATATGTATTTTAAGTTGTTTGCTCAACTTAGAATATTTCACAAAAATGTTTTAGTTTTCTTTTAACGCCTATTTTTATCTTTTTATTAGTTCAAGTTCGAACGATCCGTTGGAGATTTTTAGTTTGTTTAAGTCTAAGTTACGTTTTTACACAAGCACGCAAGGCCCTATCTTATATATATACTTATCTTAATTTACAACTAGCAAATATACATGTATACAAGTAAGCACCAAATATTAACAAATATCATACTTTATATTATTCTAGCAAACCATTATATTTTTTAATTTATAAATTTATATAAATATGTTTTAGTTTCTGGAGTGTTTTGAATATATAAGTTTTTATTTTAGTTATGTATATGACATCGCTTTAGTCGGTTTTGTACTTAAAAAAAACGAACCGGTTATCTTTTTGTGAAAACTTTGAGTTTCAAATTATTAAAAACACTTTTTATATAGTTTTAAATCAAGTTTCATTAGTTTTTCAATAAAAATATTATGGTTTTTATTTTAGTTATCGTTTTCTAAAAAACGTCAATTTTTAACGTTTTCGTGTCGGTTGTCGTGACACGAACCGTGTAGGCTCAAGCTTTTCTTTCTTGACATTTTTTATACTTTAACTTATGTTAAATATAAGAATTTTATGACTTTAGGAGCTGTTTTAAAACAGTTCCGAAAACTCATGTCGGTTCACGTTAAAAGTCGAACTTTTCGACAGTTAATGTTACCGACAAGCTATTTAAGTCATAATATCAAAACTAAATCATTTTATAATGAAAATACACACTTAATAACAAGTAATTCACCATAACATTCATGTTTGATCATATAGCACCAAATATGCACACTAAACCAATTTCTCAATTAAACATGCTCAAGTCTTAACTTCAACTTTCTATCAACACACGAGCATGTTATTTCTATAAAGTTAATATGGTGTTTATGCATCATACTTTCCAGATAATAAAAACTTATAACATGGTCCTATTTTATCCCATCATCATCATCATCATCATCATCATCATCTAACAATAGCATTCTTAAGGACCTTAACATTTCAAACAACAAAGTTTCCATAATTAGCAACTTGGTTATATTCACAACTTTCATTCAATACAAGCTATCATATATAATATTGTATGATTCATGCTTAACTCGTTTAACTAGTTTGACAAAGATTCCACATAATTCATCATTCAACTTGGTCTTAGATTTTCCATTTATTAACTAACAAAAGTTTATATTCTTAGCAAGCAACAACTTAATAATCTCTTGTCAATTCAACAATTTTCACAATAGTGTTTACTAATACAAACCTTGTCATATGTCATTAATCATTCATATATTCATGTGTTCAATAATCAAATCAAACTATTAAACAATATGCATCAATGTAAAAAGATTCCTTTATTAGTAATCAACATTTCTAACAATCTAATCTTTGAATATTTTCTTAGAACTAACAAGTTATGAAATTTCTAGCATATATCCTATCATAAATATCGATTTCAAGTTTCATTTTATGACTACATCAAGCAACTGATCCATTTTTAACATCAAAACCTACTTATCAAAACAATCTGTGAACTTCCTAAGTCTTCAATTCAAGTAAGATTACTATCAAATCCAAGTGTCATAATCCATTTTAACAATATAAAAAAGCTTATTAACATGAGTGTATGCATGTATGTGTGTGTTCAACACTCCTCACACATAAACACACACTCTCACGGCTCAATCAGACACACAAGCATTCACAAATTTTTGTTTCTAAGGTTGATTCTAACCCATTTGTGTGAAACATTACTTAATCAAACTTGATTAATAAAAAATCAACTATATATCTTACCTTGGATTTTGAAACTAGTAAGACGATGAAAAGAAATATCTTGTGTGTGGGTGCTTTCCTAACTTCCTAGCTTGATTCTTGCTTCCTACAATGCTTAATCTTCCATTGTAGTGTGTGTTCTTGATCAAGTATGATTGTGATTTGGGTTGATGGTGGTGTAAGGGAGGCGGTGGTGGTGTGTCGTGGGTCATATGGAGGAAGAGAGAAAGATTAGGTTGGTGATCTGTAGTGTAGATTTGAAAGATGGATGGTGTTAGTGAGTTACAACACACTAATATATATAGTAGGTTGAGGACATGGTTTTACAAGGAAATCAATGGGTGGTGGCCATTGGTTTTGAGAGAAGAAACAATGGGATGGCACATGGTTTGGGTTGGGATCTTGTAGATAAATTAATCAAAATCTTAAACTTCCTAGTTTACGTATTATGAATTTTAGCTAATCAGTCAAACTCCATTTCAAATGATATTTAGCAGGTTTGATCAGATATTGATTTCCTAATAATACGAGCTAAAGAAACTTAATTTTGGTGGTGGTTAATTTCGAGTTCATACGGTATCATACACTGGCTTTTGTTTGCTTATTTACTAAATTTCCCGATTCGAATCTTCTAAAAATAACTTTATATATATTACATATATTTTCATAAAAAAATTAATTTTTTCATGGCACGTCTGGACTTCTATCAGTTTTTAAGTTGTCGCCAACGATCATTTCAAATCTAAACTTTTTCGAACATTTAGTAATATATATCTCATAACTTTGCAATTTGGACTTTGAACAAAGATTCTTTTATTTTATTATGTAATCACGATTACATTAGTTGCTACTTTTTACCGATTGTCACATTCTCCCCTCCTTTAAGAATATTCGTCCCGAAACTTTAGGAGGTAGTACTCGAGGCTGATCCTACCAGAGATAGATGAAGGTAGATTCTTTTCATCTGATTTAAAATGTTCCCAAGTCTTGAATTCCACCTGATTTTGACTAACTTTATTTAATTCGCCTAAGCTTCTGAATGTTCTTATTCATAACTTATGCAGGTTCTTCTATGAATTGAAACAAGATGTTCATACGGAATTTGATCATAGGAATGATTGGTGATTTGTCGTATATGTATTTCTTCATATTAGACATCTGTAACGCATCAAAGAGATAATTCTAGCTTGCATGCTAATGGACAAACTCGATTGGCGATTTCGAAATGTCCATCAAAATGAAGACTCAACTTCCTTCTAGCTTAGCTTAGTAATGTGATGATTGACGAATTTTATTTTCGAGTAAGTCTCCCAATGGTGGGGCTGTAACATTGGAAGATAGATGCTTAAAGAAAATAAGCCAATGGTAGGCGAGTATTTCATAGATTCTTGGAGAGTTAACCAAATCCTTGACATAGAAAGCCATATTAGAGTTCAAATGCACCTGTATATTCACAATTATGTTCTAGAACCATAATTGTCAATTTACCTTACAAGTTACTCTATCATTCTTTCCATCAGAAATCAACCATTTTCTCCATCTAACCTCTTCTCCTAATGGGTAGAGAATGAACTAATCGATTTACAATTGCCCACACAGTGTCGTGCTTACTTAGATGTTTGTGGGGATTTGTTTATGAAATCTATGATGATGGACTCTCATTTTTATTGAGGAATTTCTAGTTCTTGCATAAGTTCAGATGGCTTATGATATTCTGTCTTAACCCTTGATCATGCTAAACATTTATTGCTATATACTATAATGTCTCTTTTAATATTGGTTTGCTAATACGGTATTTGGAGGTTTTTGTAGAATCTTGATGAATTGAGCTTTAGACCTATGCGTTCGTCTAATACCAATTCACATAAATCTTCATAATGAGGCATCTAAATCCTATTCAATCAGCTTTAGATTTCTCTTTCTTCAAAGCTTTGCCTTGTACATTTCTAATCTAAGTTGTAAGGCTTGTTTGTAACGTTAATCCCAACGTACATATATGTGATGGATTTTATTTTATTCTCAATCATTAGCTACAATATTCATTTTACCTACGTGGTAACGAATATCACAATTGTAATAATTAAGTAGGTTTACTTCAATGGGATGCCCCTTGTTGAGTTATATTTGATCTACATTACATAGAAAACCCTTATGGTTGGTGTAGTTCGTATACTTTGTTCTATAAAGGGGGTTTCTTCAAGTCAGAGTAAAAACGACAACTCCTAGCTCTAAAATGTGAGTTTTATAGTGATTCTTGTGCACATTGAGTTATCATGGTGCATAGACTATCATCTTTTGTCTTTCTGCATAAGCATAGTGTAAAACATCACAATCCCTACAAATCTATGCTGGGAGGGGCAAGATAGATGCACTACACAATCTTTTTCTCAGTGGTTGAGAAGCTTCCTCTTATCATTTTGTTTCAGTCATATTTCTTATCCTTTTGGGTTAATGTCGTCAAAGGTTAAGCAAATCTTAACTATGCGTCTTCAATAATTCCCAGTAAGCCCTAAAATTTTCGCACTTCGGTAGGAGACTTTGGTGTTTCCCAATCCTCAATTGCTTCAACCTTTAATACACTTATATGTATTCCTTTCTTACTGATTATGTGTCCATGACAATGATGTAAGGCCCCGTTACCGATTCCCTACATTGGACGTTGGATTTACTCATAAACACAGTTCTAAATACAAAGTTAATTAAAAATTTCGCGGAATAATATAAAAGTCAACCATTCAGTACAAATATTCATAACTTGTCTTTTTAAAGCATAAATAAAACATAGTATCAAAACATCATGACAAATCTTTAGATGCCAGCCTCTTCAATCTTGCCATGTGTCCTACTCAAACCAGCTGTCTCAATCTGTCAACCTGCGTGCATACTAAAAGTCAGCTACGCTGAGTGAGTTCTAGTTAATCATACAACATACAATACATTCATAACTGCGTACTTCCATTCGTACTTCATACTTTCATAATTCGTTCATAATATACATACTTACCTTCATACTTTATTCTAAACTCTACTTTACATTATTCTATTTTGTCTCGGATATTATTAGGGTCCGGTCCCTTTTTCTGCCTCAGATATTATTAGGGTCCGGTCCCTTTTCTGCCTTGAGTATTATTAGGGCTCAGTCCCTTTCTGCCTCGAGATTTATAAAGGGCTCGATCCCTTTACTGCCTCGTATATTATTAGGGTCCGGTCCCTTTTCTGCCTTGAGTATTATTAAGGCTCAGTCCCTTTCTGCCTCGAGATTTACAAAGGGCTTAGTCCCCTTTCTGCCTCGGATATTATTAGGGTCCGGTCCCCTTTCTACCTTGAGTATTATTAGGGCTCAGTCTCTTTCTTCTGTACCTGGCTATCTCTTACATTCATTCATAACATATGTACATATCATTCGTACATTATACATAACATTATAACTCACCTGAATGCGGTTACGTTCACCGTTAATGGTAATCCCTTTCTTGAGCTGTGCGCGACTAATTGTATTAAAATTACACGTATCAATTAACTATCACTACCCATATTGTGTTTATAGTTTAATTAATACCCTCAACGAACGGGGGTCTGGGGGCAGCAGGATTCTAGGGGCGGCAGCCCCTAGCGGGGTCCAAGGGGCAGAGCCCCTGGCTGGGGTTAAGCTGCTAGGTCAGCTTGGAAAAATTTTATTTTCATTAACTGTCTTAACACATTTCTCATTAGGATTTCATGATAATATTTTATTGTTAAACTCTTAATCCTTTAAGGTATCTTCTATAAATTAATAAAGTTCAAGGGCTATTTTGTAATTAAATCATTCTTCCCTAAGTCCAGGGACTGTTCTGTCATTCTTTGAATCTTCTAATTCGTTAGCCACTTGTAACACCCTTGAAATACATAAAATCGTCCCACTCGTAGGCAAATCCCACATCGGCCGTGGACAAGAGAGATCCTTGGTTCATAAGTAAATGTCATGCCTCTTCAATCACCAACGCGTTTTGGGCTTAGTTTTCTGTGGAGCACATGAAAACTCCACGGTTAAGCATGCTTAGGTGGAAGTAGCACTAGGATGGGTGACCTCCTGGGAAGTCTCCATCTGGGCGACCAAAAACAAATCCGTGAGCTATTCGTGGGCCGAGCGGACAATATTGGTGGTGCGAGGGGCCAGATGTTACAGGTGGTAGCAGAGCCACTCTCGTGCCGTTCGGATGATGGGACACGCCACTTCGAGGACGATGAGTCAAAAGGGGGGCTGTCGGTAACACCCTTGACAAACACAACATCGTCCCACTCTTAGGAAAATCCCACATCGGCCGTGGACAAGAGAGATTCTTGGTTCATAAGTAAATGTCCTGCCTCTTCAATCATCAACGCGTTTTGGCCTTAGTTGGCTGTGGAGCACATGAAAACTCCACGGTTAAGCGTGCTTAGGTGGAAGTAGTACTAGGATGGGTGACCTCCTGGGAAGTCTCCATTTGGGCAACCAAAAACAAATCCGTGAGCTCTTCGTGGGCAGAGCGGACAATATTGGTGGTGCGAGGGGCCGGATGTTACACCAGTTCTTTAACGAATGGGGTTCATTCGTTACTTCTTGACTTTATAACGAATTGAACCTTTATAACGAACTGGTCATTATAACGAATTGAACCTTTGTAACGAACTGAACCTTATAGCGAATCAGTCCTCGTAACAAATTGGACCTTATAACGAACCAGTCCTCATAACGAATTGGACCTTTGTAACGAACTGGGGCTAGTTCGTCATTCTTTCATTAACGAATCAATTCACGAATTAGGGCTAGTTCGTTAAACCTCCATTAACGAATTAGGGTTAGGTTAGAGAATGTCAGAAACATTCTCTGACATTCCCTTCCTCGTACCCATTTTTTCCGGCGCCGTCATCGCCGGAAAAACAGGCGGTGGCCGGAAAAACATATTTCCGCACCGTTTTCACCGTTTTTCATCCTGTTTGATCCATATCTGAGCTAGGGTGACCTCTAAGCTCATCTTTTGGCCGGTTCATACCCGATTCCATCCGGATCTCATGACTTTAACAGGGGTGGTGGCAGGAAAAACGTATTTGCGCACCGTTTTTCGTCCTGTTTGATCCAGATGTTGATCCAGATCTGAGCTAGGGTGACCCCTAGGATCATATTTTGACCGGTTCATACCCGATTCCATCCGGATCTTGTGACTTTAATGGTTTAGGGTGTCGGCTCATCGTTTCACGACTAAATCTAGCGGGTTTGGATCCATACAATATCATACTATAATTACCTCGGGTTTCTTGGTGATTTAGCTAGAAAGAGAAAGTAGGATGAGAGAGAGCTAAGTATGTGTTTTTGATGGTGTATGGAGTTAGTGGAAAATAATGGATTAATGCATAAGTATGGTTTATATATACTATGGGTCATGGGCTCAAGCCCATGCTCTTTTCTTCCTTCCTTTTTAATCCAAGTCCAAAACCCATATCTATTTAACCTAACACTAGCCCGACTCATAATAACTCATATTTTTTGTTTTATTAACCGAAACGAGAAAATGGGATGTTAAAAGTCTTCCCTCCTTAAAGAGGTTTCGTCCCCGAAACCTAACTATTACATAAACAAATCTGGATACAACTTGCGCATCTTTTCTTCAACTTCCCGGGTGGCATCCGATCCCTTACGGTGCTTCCATATCACCTTTACCAGAGGGATAACTTTATGACGAAGTTGTTTCTCCTTGCGGTCGACTATCTATTGGTTGCTTGATGTAGTTCAGCTGTTCATCAACCTCAATGTCCATTAATGATACATGAGACGTGTCATCTGCCAGACATTTTCTCAGATGTGAAACATGGAAGGTCGGATGAATCCCCTCTAACTCATTGGGTAAATCTAGCTTGTAAGCTACTTCACCCACACGCTCAACAATCATAAACGGTCCAATGCATCTTGGACTTAGCTTTCCTCTCTTTCTAAAACGTATAATTCTCTTCCATGGAGAGACCTTGAGCATCACATTTTCAGCAACGTTAAACTATATTAGTCGTCGCCGCTTATCAGCATAGGACTTTTGACGGACTTGGGCAGCTTTCATCCTTGCCTTGATCTGATAAAACTTTGACGAGGTTTCTTGCACAACTTCTAAACTTCCCATCTCTTTCTGACGAATCTCTCCCCAGCATACCGGGGTTCTGCATCGTCTACCGTAAAGCATCTCAAACGGTGGCATACCAATACTTGAATGGTAGCTTTTGTTTTAGGAGAACTCTGCCAGATGCAGATGGTCATCCCAACTTCCTCCAAAGTATAAAACACAAGCACGTAGCATATCCTCAAGGGTTTGGATCTTCCTTTCAGACTGTCCATCTGTTTGAGGATGATACGTTGTACTGATGTTCAATCTCGTTCCCATAGCTTCATGGAACTTCTTCCAAAACCTTGAAGTAAACCGAGTATCTCGATCAGACACGATCGATAACGGTACTCCATGCTAAGATACAACCTCCTTGACGAACAAACTTGCTAACGTCTCTAACGAGATGGTCTCTGGTATAGGCAGAAAGATAGCACTTTTGGTCAAACGGTCCACAATCACCCATATGGTATCATGATGCTTAGCTGTACGAGGTAGCTTAGTTATGAAATCCATGGTGATTTGTTCCCATTTCCATTCTGGTATCTCCAAGGGTTGCATCTTCCCATAAGGCTTCTGGTGCTTTGCTTTGACTTTTAAAGAAGTTAAGCACTTACTGACGTAATCTACTACATAATTCTTCATTCCTAGCCAACAGTAATCTCTTTTCAAATCTTGGTACGTCTTTGTAGTTCCTGGATGAATTGAGTATCTTGACTTATGAGCTTCATCTAAGATTCGGCCTCTAAGATCTCCATGACGTGGAATCCACATGCGGTTAAATCTAGTCTTAACACCATGCGTGTTTTCCATCAACTCGTCCTTGTGACCGAAAATCCTTTCTTTCTTCACTAGCCCTTCATTTACAAGCACTTCTGACTGAACTTTGATGATTTCTTCAAATAGACTTGAGTTCATAATCAACTAGTATGACTTCACTGTTGCAATGACTTCCTCATTCTTACGACTTAGAGCGTCGGCGACCACGTTAGATTTACCCGGATAGTACTTAATGTCGCAGTCGTAATCCTTTATCAGTTCTAACCACCTTCTCTGCCTCATGTTCAATTCTTTCTACTCGAAGAAGTACTTTAAACTTTTGTGATCCGTATAAATAGTACACTTGGTACCATACAGGTAATGTCTCCATATCTTAAGAGCGTGCACTAATGCTACTAGCTCTACACATGCGTTGGATAAGTACTCTCATGGACTTTCAACTGTCTAGACGCATAAGCTATCACTTTCCCTCGTTGCATCAACACGCAACCTAACCCACGATGCGAAGCATCAGTACAAACAACCAAATCCTCATCACCATCGGGTAGAGCAAGGATAGGAACTTACCCCAACTGAATACTACCGACTTTCGGGTCATAACGGTCAATGGCGCGACTATCTTGGAGAAACCTTCGATGAATCTCCTATAGTAGCCAGCTAACCCTAAGAAGCTTCGTATATCAGTCGGATTCTGAGAATTCTTCCAATTCGTTATCGCCTCAATCTTAGCTGGGTCAACGGTAATCCCTTCAGAATTAATCACGTGACCTAGAAATTGTACTTCTCGCAACCAGAATGCGCATTTCGAAAACTTAGCATACAACTTCTCTTTCTTCAGAGTCTCCAATACTTCTCTCAGTTGCTCGACATGATCAGATTCGATTTTTGAATAACTTAATATATCATCGATGAAGACGATAACTGACTTATCCAACATCGGCCGACACACCCTATTCATCATATCCATAAATGCTGCAAGATCATTTATTAGACCGAATGACATCACGAGGAACTCGTAGTGTCCATACCGCGTCCGAAACACTATTTTAGGGACGTCTGCTTCTTTCACTTTCAATTGATGATAGCCTAATCTGAGATCTATTCGTGAGAACCAACTTGAACCTTGCAGTTGGTCAAACAGATCATCAATCCTTGGCAAGGATATATGTTCTTTACCGTAAGCTTGTTCAGCTCGCGATAATCTATGCATATTCTCATACTTCCATCCTTCTTCTTCACGAATAACACTGGTGCGCCCCACGGGGAAACACTTGGTCTAATGAAACCTTTATCGAGGAGTGCTTGCAGTTGGGACATCAATTCTTTTATCTCGGACGTCGCTAGACGGTAGGGCGCTTTCGCAACGGGTTGGGCTCCTGGTACTAAATCTATTTGGAATTCTGTCTCTCGCTCTAGTGGCAACCCCAGAAGATCCTCAGGGAATACTTTCGGATAGTCGCATACGATAGGAACATCCTTCATTTCTTTCGTCTAGGCCGTAGCATTGACAACATACGCCAGGTAGGCACTGCACCCTCGCCTTAACAAACCCTTGGATTTTATCATCGAAATGACATTAAGCCCAGAACTTTCCTTATCACCATAAACCGTCACCGCACTACTATCCAAGGACTTTAGCTTTATTATCCTACTCTTATACACTATCTGAGCTTCATACTTGGACAACCAACCCATTCCCAAAACCACATCAAACCCTCCTAAGGTCATAACATACAAAGTAACAGGGAACTTGTGACATTTGTCAATTTTTTGTATTCGTATTTGTATTTGTTTTGTTGAACCGACCCGTTTAGTCGTTTCAATATATTCATATTTGAAAATATCAATTTCTATGATTAAAGTTTGTTTCCGTTCATTATTTATTCCTAGTGTTCATTTCCGAGCTATAAAAGTTTATAAAATAATCAATCTCTAAACTATCGGGTATAAAATATAAACAAACTAAAGATATTAAATTATACCAAGTTTTGATTAAGTTATATATAATTATAAAGTTCAAGGTTCAATATGTAAATAAAGTTTAAAAACAAAACATAAAAGTTTTGATAGTTCAGGGGCTAAAAGTGTATATTTATTTAAAAAAAATATAATAAAATAACATCCCAGCCCTCCCCCTTCTTCTTCACGTTTTTCCGGCGAGGAAGTCGGCGGCGGCGATGTAATTTTCCGGCGACCCTTTAAAACCATCGTTTAGACCTCCGGTTGATCCGTTAATGCACCCAAACGTCGTCTCCACTAATTATAAACATTATTATGTAATTTATTTCACCATTTACGATCCAATTAACCTGTATTAATCACTAAACTAGCCGGATTATAATAAAAACTCCATTAACTCAAATTAAACATCAATCGAAGCAATTGAGGCTATAAATAGAACCCAAATCAACATCTAAACTCGCACCAATCTTCAATATCCTCTCTAACACTCTCTATAACTCCGATTTGTTCATCAAAGTTACTTTTACGGCGAGTCTTGTTCTCCATAATTCGGGTACCAAATCTAGTAAGTATTATATGGATTCGTATTAGTTTCGAGTGTATAACAAAACCCCTAACGTAAATCAAGTAAACAATCAACAGATTAGAAGAATTGAATCTAGGGTTTGTTAAGAAGATGATGAACTTGAATGTTATTAGATATATATTTTAATTTCTGGTAACATAACACAAAAATGGTTTGGTCCAGTGGTTGTGTATGTTGAGTATGGTTGTGGAGACTCGGGTTCGAACCCGGGTCACTGCATATTCTGTTTTGTTTTTTTAAATCATATATTTAGTTATAATAAACTATATACATATTTATCATTTTGTATAAATCAAATATATACTTTATAAATCATTATAAAATAAATAAAATTATTTTTATAGTTAAATAAAAGTTGTTTTTAATTTCCGTTAGCATTTTTTTGTTCAAGAATCAACATTTACAAACCAGAACCAATCATTTCAACTAGTAAAATAACTATAAAAATATGTATATATATGTTATATAAAATTGTTGTAACTTTATAAAATCTAAACCATCAATCTTTAAACTAAAATATACCGGTAACACTAGAATCCCGTAACAATAATTATATACATATTTAATATAAAACTCATAAATAATATTATAATAATAAATCGTTAAAATCCGTTAAACTTTAATATTAATATACTTTAAAAGGGTAAAAGTATATATACAAATAATATTACATGAACCTTAAAACCGACATGTTATTTCCATTAAATTAATTAGGAATTCGCGTGTTCTTATTATTTTAGCTCGTGAGATTCGATCATTCAGTTTCATATAACGCACTTGACGTTTCCAAGTTGTCATTCCTATTTCAAAGGTGAGTTTCTCACACCCTCTTTTTACCCTTTTTAACTATTTTGTGGGTAGCATATATATCATATCAACAATTCAATTTCGTTTATTTATTATTAAAAACTGCAATTCGTTACATGGACTTGTATGCTTATTTGCTTACTTGTTCAAATACTACTCGCTCATGGTTTCCTCAATAAGTATGATCATACGCCCCTCTATGCACTCAGGACCTTGATGTTATGAGTGGAATAAGGACCCCCGATCCGAGTACACCTGGTTGTTACCAAATGGAAAAGACATTACTTGCGCTATTACTACACCAAGTTTCATGGAATTGTATGGTTTTTATGTATTTGTATCAAACTTGTGTGAACTCACCAACTATTCAATTAGTTAACTTTATTTTATATATATGCTACAGGTACTTACATTAAAGGATGAAATGGCGAAAGACACTAGAAGTTAGGTTATTTAAAGAGTAAACAAGAAGACGTGTTTTGTTCCTTTTACTTTGTATTTGTTTACTTGATAAACTTGTGTACTTGGGATTTGAATGAATTAATGATATTATTGTCACTTAATAGTGTCACATGTGTTTTGGGAAATCTGTACGTCGCACCCGGGCGTATTCCGCTAAAGCCGAGGTGTTACAGAACTCATGTCCCTCTAACTCTACCTTACAGTCCTTAACCATTTTCGTTATTTTAACCGAAGTGTCACTAGCGGTTTCTACTATAAAAGTTTCAGACACTCGACAACATTTAATTTTAGCTAGTTTACTAAATGGTGTAGCTACGAAACTTTTATTCGCACCCGAATCAAATAATACTTAAGCAGAAATACCGTTTACTAAAAACGTACTAGTCACAGCATCTGGAATCTGTTTAGCATGTTCCTGAGTCAGCATGTAGGCTCTAGCCCTTGGCCTAGCTTGATCACCATCCTTCTTCCCACTTCCTCCAGCTTCACCCTCGTGCATTCTCTAGCAAAGTGACCCGTCTTACCGCACTTGTAACACACGGGTTTTGCAGTACAATCTGGAGCATAATGCCCCACCTTCCCGCACTTGTAGCAATCGTTCGTACCAAACTTGCACTCACCAGCATGACTCTTCCCACACTTATGACAAACTTATGAACCCTTACTCCACCTGCACTCGCCACCGTGTGCCTTGCCACAAGTCTTACACGACATCTTCTCCCATACCCTCTGCTTCTTGTCCCTAGGGTTCCACAACTGAGTACCGGGTCGTTTAACAGGAGCGACCTATTTCTTATCCTTCTCTTCCGCCACCACATCATCTACCGTCGAATCGTCATAAACCTTTTCTGCCAGCCTTACTGCAAAATCAAAGGGACCAGGTTTACTATCCTTGACCAAGACGCGAACATTCCGCGGCAGTCCCCTAAGGTAAAACCTGATCCGCTTGGCCTCAGTGTTCACCATGTCTGGCACCAACCTTGACATGCAGTTGAATTCAGTGGTGTATTTGTGGTGTGTCATCTTACCCGCCTTCATACTCAAGAACTTCATTTCAACCCTTTCAACCTTCGCATCCGCACAAAACCTCTTTATCACCAATTCCTTTAGATTGTCCCACTTCATATCTTTGATCTCTTCTGGACTCTTCCTCTGCTCAATTGACTCCCACCAGTACATTGCATCATCACCGAAAGATTAGTTAGCATAACCCACGGTTGGTCGGGACGACACTCGCTAATGCGGATAACCTTGTCCATAGTGGTTATCCATTGGAGAGTAGCGATTGCGTCTCCCAAACTGGTTAGCTTCAGCGGATCACAACGTTTGAATGACTTGTAGTTGCACCGACGTTGGCCTCTCCTCCTATCATCAGCAGTCACTGACTTAACCACACTCGAGGCATCCTTCTCTCATTCATCATCTTTCTTACTCTTTTCCCTAGACTTCTCAGCAGTCTTCGCATGACTTCCAGCAGACTTTTCGGGATTCAAGTTTTTCACAGCAGCTGCTACCGCTTGAGCAACGGCAACTTGAATAGCAGGTCAAGTTGATACCCTTCATTGTTACTCGGATTTCGACCAGCTGCACTTCCTTCTCCCTCAATGTTAGTACCTGATTCTACCGACGGGTCTCGGACAATGCGTGGCCTACCACGACGTCCCGTACGTCCTCCATTTCCAGCAACTTTCCTTGCTCCAGCCATCGTATTATGGAAGGGAAAACACAAACGTCATCACTCAAGGAACTATTTAGTACAAGGATAGTAAGGCTAACAGGTAATAACAGTGGCCAGCTGTGATTAGCTGATAACATTACTCTCCGTGTCCTATACACTTCCCTTTGTGAGTTCACTTGTGCTAGTTCTACTTCTAACAGTTAGACAATCAAACAGTCCATATCATCATATACTCCTATCCCTAGCAATTAAGCTAGCATTCATACATTCTTTATCTAGCAATTAAGCTAACATCATACCTCGTTCTCTAGCAATTAAGCTAGCATTAATTCATCATTCTACTTTACATGTGAAATTAATCACATACTTTACCTTTACTTAGCTTGCTTGAGTGACACATGGCTATCTTGACTGGCATCTTCTTTATTTTCTTACTTAAATCATTCTCTGTTCGAGTCTTAGCATGTTGGATGCTTAAATCTCTCGTACTTTGCTCTGATACCAACTTGTAAGACCCCGTTACCGGTGCCCTACATTGGATGTTGGATTTACTCATAAACACAGTTCTAAATATCAGAGTTAATTAAAACTTTCGCAGAATAATATAAAAGTCAATCATTCAGTACAAATATTCATAACTTGTCTTTTTAAAACATAAATAAAACATAGTATCAAAACATCATGACAAATCTTCAGATGCCAACCTCTTCAATCTTGCCCTGTGTCCTGCTCAAACCAGCTGTCTCAATCTGTTAACCTGCGTGCATACTAAAAGTCAGCTACACTGAGTGATTTCTAGTTAATCATCCAACATACAATACATTCATAACTGTGGACTTCCATACGTACTTCATACTTTCATAATTCGTTCATAATATACATACTTACCTTCATACTTTATTCTAAACTCTACTTTACATTATTCTATTCTACCTCGGATATTATTAGGGTCCGGTCCCTTTTTCTGCCTCGGATATTATTAGGGTCCGGTCCCTTTTCTGCCTTGAGTATTATTAGGGCTCAGTCCCTTTCTGCCTCGAGATTTATAAAGGGCCCGGTCCCTTTTCTGCCTCGGATATTATTCGGGTCCGGTCCCCTTTCTACCTTGAGTATTATTAGAGCTGAGCCCCTTTCTTCTGTACCTGGCTATCTGTTACATTCATTCATAACATATTTATATATCATTCGTACATTATGCATAACATTATAACTTGACAGTACGTGCAATATCCGAAGATCGTTCATGTACCAACAAGCAAACATTTATACTCTATATACATATCATTCATATCTTCAAACTATCACCCGACGGTACATGCAATATCTGAAGATCGTTCATGCACCGTCAAGCATTCGTTTATACATAATCATGTAAGGCATACACTTACCACTTAAGGTAAGTGTATTAACTAATCACATCGAGTATGCACACAGCCCCGAAAACATAACAAGGAATGGGGCTAGAAACTCACCTGAATAAGGTTACGTTCACCGTTAATGGTAATCCCTTTCTTGAGCTGTGCACGACTAACTATATAACAATTACATGTATCAATTAACTATCACTATCCATATTGTGTTTCTAGTTTCATTATAACCCTCAACGAACGGGGGTCTGGGGCAGCGCCCCTAGCAGTGGGGTTCTAGGGGTGGCAGCCCCTAGCGGTGTCCAAGGGGCAAAGCCCCTGGCTGGGGTTATTTTATTGTTAACCTCTTAATCTTTTAAGGTATCTTCTATAAATTAATAAAGTTCAAGGGCTATTTTGTAATTAAATCATTCTTCCCTAAGTCCAGGGACTGTTATGCATTCTTGAATCTTCTAATTCGTTAGCCAGTTATTTAACGAATTGGTTCATTCGTTACTTCTTGACTTTATAACGAGTTGAAACTTTATAAAGAACTGGTCATTATAACGAATTGGACCTTTGTAACGAACTGAACCTTATAACGAATCAGTCCTCACAACGAATTGGACCTTATAACGAACCAGTCCTCATAACGAATTGGAACTTTGTAACAAACTGGGGCAAAGTCGTCATTCTTTTATTAACGAATCAATTCACGAATTAGGGCTAGTTCGTTAAACCTCTGTTAACGAATTAGGGTAAGGTCAGAGAATGTCAAAAACATTCTCTGACATTCCCTTCCTCGTACCCATCTTTATTAACGAATCAATTCACGAATTAGGGCTTTTTCGCCGGAAAAACGGGCGATGGCCGGAAAAACGTATTTCGCACCGTTTTCACCGTTTTTCGTCCCGTTTGATCTAGATCTGATCTAGGGTGACCCCTAAGCTCATCTTTTGACCAGTTCATACCCGATTCCATCCGGATCTCGTGACTTTAACGGTTTAGGGTGTCGGCTCGTCATTTCGTGACTAGATCTAGCGGGTTTGGATCTATTCAATATCATACTATCATTACCTCGGGTTGATGCTCGAGTTTCTTGGTGATTTCGTCTAGAGAGAGAAAGTAGGATGAGAGAGAGCTTAGTGTGTGTTTTTGATGGTGTATGGAGTTAGTGGAAATGAATGGATTAATGCATAAGTATGGTTTATATACTATGGGTCATGGGCTCAAGCCCATGGTCTTTTCTTCCTTCCTTTTTAATCCAAGTCAATAACCCATATCTATTTAACCCAACATTAGCCCGACTCATAATAACTCATATTTTTTATTTTATTAACTGAAACGAGAAAACGGGTTGTTACAAATGAATTTCCTAAATCTAAAAATAATACTTAGAGAATTTCCACATTTAACTATTCTTAATTCTGTTTAAAGTGCAGTTCATGAATTTTATTGGTTCATGAATAATATGACGAACTGTTTAAATATTTTAATCTACCTTCTTATGAGTTTGTAGATGTGGAAGAAAGTATGGCCACTCAGATGTTAATTAATGATGAAGAGGCCATCACGTATAGCTCAAGTCTTGAAGATAAAAGACCAACAATCTCCAGTGTTGATGAAAGGCCCACTGTTTCAGATGATGAAGAGTTCATAAACCCATTTCATCATCAACATCATACCAATGAACTCACTACTATTCTGGGTGAAGACTTGGTTGTTGCTACTGTCCAAACAGCAAGAATCCATAAGGATCACCCTCTGAAGAATGTGATTGGTAATCCTTCTGGTGGTGTGCGTACGAGAGGAAGTTTGGAAGACAACACATGCGTTTATGTGAGAATCAAAGATAGTGGTATTATGAACGAATGTTTGTATGCATGCTATATCAGTCAAATAGAACCGAAAAACTATCAGATGGCTTTGAATGATAGCTCTTGGGTCGAAGCCATGCAGGAAGAATTAGCTTAGTTTAACAACATGGAAGTATGGAGTTTGGTTGAGAAGCCACGATATGTGCACGCAATCGGCAGTAAGTGGGTATTTAAGTGCAAAAGTGATGAGAAAGGGGTAATCGTCCAAAACAAGGCAAGACTGGTAGTTAAGGGATTTAATCAGCAAGAAGGGATCGACTACAATGAGGTGTTTGCTCCTGTAGCCAGGCTGGAGGCAATTCGACTTTTCTTGGCCTTTGCCGCACACAAAGAGATGAAGGTGTTTAAATTAGACGTAATGAGTGCATTTCTGAATAGAAAGGTAGACAGAGTGGTTTATGTCGAGCAACCTTCAGGTTTTCCATATCCGGACTTTCCAGATCATGTGTACAAACTCAGCAAAGCATTATATGGTCTACATCAAGCTCCGTGGGTTTGGTATGCAACTTTATCTTATTACCTGCTGGAGAATGGTTTCGTGAGAGGGAAGATTGACAGTACGCTGCTTGTGAAATGGAATGGAAAGGATTTTCTTCTAGTCCAGGTCTATGTGGACGATATTATCTTCGGGGCCTCAAAAATTTCTATGTGTCAGGATTTTGAAGCGGTCATGAGAAAAGATTTGAGATGAGTGTCATGGGTGAACTAACCTTCTTTTTGGGTTTACAATTAGATCAGAATAAGGATGGGTTGTTTATTCATCAAACCAAATATGTTCATGACGTGCTCAAACGATTCAAGATGGAAGAAAGTGCTCCGTATGATACTCCAATCTGCGTCAACCACAAATTGGGTGTTGATTATGACAGTGATGAAGATGTGGATCCTACTCAATATCGCGCAATAATAGGTTCTTTAATGTATCTAACTGTTTCTAGACCTGACATTATGTTTGTAGTTTGTGTTTGTGCGTGTTTTCAGGCTAATCCGAAGGAGTCACACATGAAAGGCTTGAAGAGGATTCCGCGGTACCTCACAGGAAAGCCTAAGCTGGGTCTCTGGTATCCAAAGGGAGGTGAACTGGATATGGTTGCATACACCTACTCTGATTATGGGGATTGTAACCAGAATAGGAAGTCGACTACCGGTGGCTGTCAGTTTCTTGGTGGGAGGTTGGTGTCTTGGTAATGCAAGAAGTAGACCTCAGTTGCAATATCCACTTGTGAAGCAGAGTATATGGCATCAAATTGCTGCTCCGATGTTTTGTGTATACAACAAATGAGTTATTATGGTCTGAATTTCACTCACACTCCTATTTGCATTGATAATACTGCTGCTACCTCAGTAACTAACAATCCCGTAAAGCATAGTAAAATTAAGCATATTGACATTCGTCATCATTTCATACGGGATTGTGTTGAGAAGAAATTAATAATGCTGGAAAAGGTTGATTCTCTGGATAACTTTGCCGATCTTTTTACAAAAGCTTTTGACTGGTCTCGTTTTCAAAACCTTATTGAGTTAAATGGGATGATCAATCCCGAGTAACCGTGTCTTTTCTTGGTTTTTGCTTAAAAAAATCAATCACTTTCGCTTAAAATTATGTTGGTTGCTCCAGTTTGAAGGACATATACTTGTATATGTTTGGTCCTCTCATCTACTCGTAGATTCAAAGGATAGTCATTCACCTAAAAACTGAAAGCATCTGGGGCAATTGTGAAATGTTTTGTTTTAATTCCTTTGCTGAAAATTATGTCGGTTACTCTAAGTTTGAGGGACACATATTTATAAATGTGCTTTGTCCTGTTAACCAACTGTGGATATACTAGATTTCCATTCACCTGAAAACTAATAAGTGACTAGGGAGATTGAATTTAAAATTGTTTTCTGTTTTCTCTGAGAAGTGATATAATTATTAAGTCTACAACTTTTTAGAAGCCTCAAAGTTGTGTTATAAAATGAAATTCGATTCAACCATCGGAAATGATAGGTAAATTGATTCCGTGTGCATAACGGGTGAAGTTATTAAGCTTAAAGGCTCTAGAACAGTCATTGATTTGCATGGTAGCTTTCCATGATGCGTAAAAGTTGAAGTGATAAAAACTAAATATGCGAGATTTAATGTGGAGAGTCATTTTAAAGAAATGTGCCTGTCTCCACATATATCTCTCCGAATAGTAGGCAGAAAAGTGATTACCCAGTCATACACGAGCCCGCTAGTGTCTTGATCACCAAAAATATTTTGTCGTTGTTAAAAAATTGCTTAGTTTGGATAATATTTAGTTGTTAAATTCTGTTTTTCAAAAGCTTATAGGGTCAAACTAGAACTACAAGGGTGGGGCATTTAAATAAGTCCTAAACACTCTGAATGAAAGGCATGTAAGCCCGAATGGCTTGTAAGTCCAACGTTCAACCATAAAGTTTTAAAACTTTTCTTACGAGTTATAAAAAAAATTGATCAAGCGCTAAGGGGTTGGAGTCAAATTGGGGTGATCTGGGGAAAACCAAATATGCCTTGAGAAGATATAGGAGGCATCACAGGTCCATAAGTGATGTCCATCTAAGTTCTATGCCGAATTGAACCTAATTCGTATCACGGAAGCAATGATAATCATGCTAAGTCTTTTATACATGCTATCAACCTGTTTCTCTATGTCATAATAACGCTCAACATGAATCTTTGTGACATCACCTTAATCAATACGATTCCATGTTCGGATCTTTTAATAAACGCGACGATTTTTCTCAAGACTGAAATTTGATCCCACAAACTTATTCTATACTTCTTTTAAATTAGTTTTCCCTTTAAAACACGGGTTACTCGCTCTCGTTTATGATCTAAAATTTAAACCTTTTGTCTTGGAGGTGTAAATTTAACTTCGCCTAGGCGAAGTTTTATAAGGCGTGAAGTTGATAGCTTCGCCTCTAGGGTTTTTAATGGGTTTATAAATAACTCTAAGGTCAAATTAGTCAAACTTCTTTCCTACACATACGGAGAAGTTACCCTACGAATCAACCTCAATCTAATCAACTTTTGATCACTTATTAAGGTTTCAAGTATCGTGATGATTAATAATTTATAACTTGTTTGTGCTAATTCTTCCTGGATAGGTTGATTTTTACGATTTTTTGTGTTGAAACTTAATGGCTTCAATACTCTTACAATGTTCATGCTTATGTGATAACGAGTATTTGTTGACCTTAATCGGCCATTATAGGACCTTCGATGACCATCTGATTGTTGTTGTTTGCATTTGGAAAAGAATTCTGTTTTCTGGGCAGTTCTTGAGGCGAACATAGGTTGAAGGCGAAGTTGTGCATAACTTCGCCTTCAACCTATGTTCGCCTCAAGAACTGCCCAGAAAACAGAATTCTTTTCTGGTCAATTATCTTCGTTGTTCATCATGTGGTATGTCTAACTTCGTTGGAACCTTAACTTCGCCTAGTAATCCTTTGGGCGAAGTTAACCAGCTGGTTAATCATTTCTCAAACTTAGACTGTTTACATTGCAGTTATGGCAGAAGTTGCGGGTGCTAGTGGCACAGGTGGTGATGGTGGTGACGGTGAAAAAAAAAGGCAATTTTCCTCATCTCACAACATGTACGTCACCTTAGTTCCAGATACTCATGGAGCTGAAGATTATGCAGAGATTATCCAGTTTCTTTTGCGCTCAGGGATCTTTCATTCTATCTCCACCAAACTACCTATTTCCTTGCCGAATATTGAATATTTTTGGAGAACGGTGGAGTTTGACTATCGTGTGGAGCTTACAGTTATGTGTGCTATGGTTAATAAGCAGGTTGTCCAATTTTCAGCTGATCAAATACAGGAAGCTTTGCAATTCGGATCTGCTGAAGCTGATCAGGGTCCTGCTGAGTATCCGGCTACTTTTCAGAATGGTATGTAGGTCCCCCCGGGGCGTCGCCGATCGATACGAGATCCGCACGAGGTCTAGGAGTGCGGAATCCTCCTAGACTCGTTTATTGGTGTAAAGATGAAGAACACAAACACGTACACGAACAAATACACGAACAAATACAAGAACGGGATAATCAAATCTGCAGATTCTTATATAATAATCAAAACACGTTACATACCGTAACCAAACAGAAAACACGACTGGCCCGAGGTGAGCTCTACCTCGGGTCGTCTCACACGACTCTCCTTGTCTCTTACTCTCTCTAAACAAACAAACTGCTCAAAACACACACTAATTTCTGGATTACTAAACCTAAACAAGACACACGTATATATATATAAAACATTCTCGGGCCTGGGCTTTAGTAGGCGAAGTTGTTACAACTTCGTACTTCGTTTCCGCTGATCAGAATTGCATAGCGACGGTCACAAAATGCACCAACAGTCTCCCCTTTGACCGTTGCTCTCAATTCTAACAAACACAAAAGATCATCTGTTACACGACATGCACCAACAGTCCCCCTCTTAACTGATGATCTTCTGTTTGCAGTCAACCAGCCGTGTCTGAATCTGTCATGTAGCTTCACAAATCTACCAATCACCCAGCGTCTTCCATATCAGATCTTCCCTTCAATGTAAGCTTCTCCGACTATAACGATTGAGGTCTTTGAAATGCATGCATCCTCGTGCCAATAGATCATCTCAACCAATCACGTGAGTCCATCTGACTTCACCAACACGTGAAGTTGGGATTCCTCCACAACTTCACCAACTCGTCGGCATACGATAAGGTTTAATCTTCAACTACTCAACATCAAGTGATTAATTTCATCACAAAACCACCTTGACAGAATCTAACACATGACCATTAATTAATCCGAAGCATCTTCAATCACCAGGGATAACGATCAAGAACATAAACACTTTAGTTCCCGATTAAATCCAACTTGTTCCAGAATTTTCACTCTAATAAATAAGCATCACGTTTCAGGATCCAATTCTCGAACGCCTTGAAAATAACATAAATAATATGCTCTGACCGCAATCCAGTAATGACAAAAACCTTCAGTTCAATTTGACTTTCTTCAGTTGGTCAACCTCGAACAACAACAATTTCATTGCCCACAAACACCCAAATATGTGTCAATATCCAGTTTCAATCAATATCCCATTCACAAACTCAACTCCATATCCAGAGTTGACACGTATTTGTTCACACGTAAGACCCAGAGATAACAAGTTTCACTCGTTGACGGAACAACATCTCCGGTCTCACAATAATCGTGTACACCTGGCCATACAGACGAAAACTCCAAAACACTCTTTTTTTTTCTCGTTAACTTCGCCTAAAGTCAACTTCGCCTGTCCATAACTTCGCCTATTCCATAACATCGCCTGACTGATAAGAGAACTTGTGAGGTAGGCGAAGTTTTGGATAACTTCGCTTAACCTTATATCTTCGCCTAAACCCTAAAATTTAAGCGACAACTTCGCCTGAACCCCATAACTTCGCCTGCGGCGCTGTTCAGCCAAGAACACATCAGATTCGTGCCAGAAACACCAAAACGCAGATCTCGAACCATAGCATAAGAGCCTATGGCTCTGATACCACATGTAGGTCCCCCCGGGGCGTCGCCGATCGATACGAGATCCGCACGAGGTCTAGGAGTGCGGAATCCTCCTAGACTCGTTTATTGGTGTAAAGATGAAGAACACAAACACGTACACGAACAAATACAAGAACGGGATAATCAAATCTGCAGATTCTTATATAATAATCAAAACACGTTACATACCGTAACCAAACAGAAAACACGACTGACCCGAGGTGAGCTCTACCTCGGGTCGTCTCACACGACTCTCCTTGTCTCTTACTCTCTCTAAACAAACAAACTGCTCAAAACACACACTAATTTCTGGATTACTAAACCTAAACAAGACACACGTATATATATAAAAAACATTCTCGGGCCTGGGCTTCAGTAGGCGAAGTTGTTATAACTTCGCCTATGGCGAAGTTATTCTAACTTCGCCTATGGCAGAAGTTGTTACAACTTCGCCTACGGCGAAGTTGTTATAACTTCGCCTATGGCGAAGTTGTTCTAACTTCGTACTTCGTTTCCGCTGATCAGAATTGCATAGCGACGGTCACAAAATGCACCAACAATGCTTTTCTTCGCTTACTCAGGACCTCTAGAAGATTCTCAACGTCGCAGAGGGTTCTTACTTGATCAATGGCGGTTCTTTATGCATGTTTTAATAGTTTGCATGTCTGGTCGTAAAGTTGGTATTGATGGTATGGGTGCAACTCTGCAATCTGCAATGACTTCTTTGACATACAATAACCTTTCATCTTTGGCCAAATGGTGTTATATGAAATTGATCGTCAACGAAGGGCGGTGTCTAGGGAACGGTTCTTGATGTATCCCAGATTTCTTCAAATGATTCTTAACCATGTGGCTTATAATCTCCCACAACGTTGTCCTATTTTGTTTGTGGACAGTGTGAACAAAAGGTTCTTTGCTAAATGTCGTACTTCGAGCTCACGAAGCAATGTCAAGCGTCGGCCGAGACACACGTCTTTATTTGGCTTTCTTTTGAATCCAGCTTATGTTGATCCACCAAATGATGGGTTTCTTGATCCTGCTCCAGCACCAGCTGATATTCCACAACCACCTCCTGTGGCTCAAGATATTCCAGTTAGTGTTCCTATTATATCAACCGCTAAAGATGTAGATCTGGATGTAGCTTTTGGGGGACACAGGTTATTTGATATGTTCTCAGTTGATGCTTCTGAAGTTTAGGTTCCTTTGGTTGATGTGTCTGGGGTTCCGGTTTCCTCGGTTGCTGCTTCGGTTGGTCCATCACTTCCCTCAGTTGAGGATTCTGAGGAGACTTTATCTGATTCATCCTCATATGAGGTTGATGAGACTCAGAGGGTTCTGGTTGTTTAAGAAAGATACAGGGAAAATGTAAGAAGAGTTATGATGATGATAGTTAATATGATTTTGAAGATGAGATGTATGCTTTGGTTCTTAGATCCAAGAAGGCTCGGGCTGGTGAGAGTTCAAGGGTAGTTCACTTTGCCCCATCAAGGTTATCTGACACGTCTACTCTTGTACCGATTACTTCTGCCTCTATGCCAGTGACTTCGAGTGTCTCCACGATGGCTTTTTTCTGCACCGTCCATTGTGTCTTCTACGGTGGCATTGTCAGCACCGGCTATTGTGTCTTTACCGTCTAGGTCAATTACTCCAACTGAGGTTGTTGCTATGTTTGTGGAATCTACTCTAATTGCTACCGCTGGGTCTTCTATTTCTATTCCACCTCTAGTTTCTATTCCATTTTCATCAGAGATTCCAGTAAGTTTGGGCATTCCTCTAGCTTATGCTCATGGTATTTCACATATGTCATTTGCTTTTGATTCTACTCTATCAGATTCTAAGCGAATTGTGGCTCTAGAACACGTAGTTGCTGAGCAATCAAGGATTAATGTCATTCAGACTCAGGCAATTCAATGTCCGGTGGTAGAGAATCAACTTCAGTCGGCTCTCCTAGTTGATCACGGTAAACTTTTTGATGCTTTAAAGCAGTTCTTAGCATCTCAGGGGGAGAGCAGTTGCAAGGGAGATGAGTTGAGAACAAAAAGAAAGGAGGACAAAGATGATGATTCCAATGCATCGAAAGATGCATGTGGTGAGATTCCAAGAACTTAACAGTCTTTTGGGGCTTCCACATCTCAGGGGGAGTCTAGTGCTCCGGCTGGTAGTGCAGGTGGTGATGCTATAGCAATTGATGACGAGGTTGAGGTTACTGAAGATGTGTTGTCATATAGTGAGATCGAAAAACTCGGTGAACAAATTGAATTTGATAGTGGTTTGGAGGAATGGGAGATACCAGTAGATGATGTTGAACATGATATTCCTAGTTTAAGTCAAGAATGGGTAATCCAAGGTGAAGTGTAAGTGGTGAGACAGAATGGGAAGAACAACCTAGGTGGAAGGAGGAATTGTTTACTGGTTTGTAAGAACAAAGAAACCAGAGGTACCTCCTATGTTAAAAAGGAGTTACAATATTAAAGGGTACAATGAATCAAAGAAGGGAATCATATGTTGGCTCTATGATGATCATCTCAAAGTGTTCGTGGTTAAAAGATTTAATGGGGTTCAGTATGTTGAAAAGAAGCTGAGATCGTTCAACACATTGCCTGAGTGTGAGGTAAAAGACTTGGCTCGTTTGAAGCTAATTAACATAAGTGGAGACATGTATGTTGGATGGATTGGAAATATTATGTGAAGTGAGGTGGTTAAGGAAAAGAGATTCGATTGCTGAAACCACAAAAGGGAAAACTGATTGAGGATACTGAAAGGGGAATGCGAGCAGATGGTAAACCATGGATGGTTATGAAGTACAAACCCATTCGATGTTTGAAAGAAATTCCGATGAAATTCATGTCGCAGAATGTGCTGAAAGATCTGAAATGGTGGTATGTTGATTGTGAAACCGCTGAAGCCGTGATGGAAGATCAAGATGAACAAGAGATCTTGAAGGTGTATGATCCTATGCATCTGGTTAACTTGTCTCAAACTGATTTGCAGGTACTTAATGTGAAGAAGATCTTTTATATACTAGCATGGAAGGATGAAGGAAGAAAATACGAAGGGGTGGTCTCGGTATGTGTGAGACAAGGTGTGCATGCCTGAAGATTGTTAATATGGCTTTTTGGATTACAGGGCAAGACGAATCTATAAGAGAAATGAAGCTACTGCCAAGGGGGAGTCTGTTGGTGCAATGTGCCAGTAGTTCATTAGTCTTTGGTTTATCGTGTCTGTAATCAGAATACTGTTTGTTATGTTTTGGTTGTTGGTTTAGGCGAACTTGGTAATAGTTTTATTTGTTTAAGCGATGTTAGCTACGGCGAAGTTAGGACAACTTCGCCTAGGGATGCTAGGGGAAGTTGTCGTGGTATTTAAGCTAACTTTGCCGTAAGGTTTTGTAGGACTTTGGTCACAAATTCTGAACGGTGTGTTTCTTACGTGTTACAAGCACTGGGTTGCAAATAACATATAAGCATTTCATTTACGTGTTTGTTTATCGTATGTTTCCAATTCATTCATTCGTGTGCACACGTAATCGTATACATAGGGGATTCTGCACCCTTTGTGTTCGAGATATTCCTGTGTAGATCCGGCAGGGAACCTACAATTGGTATCAAAGAATTTTCTCTTGATTGTGTGGTTCAGGATTATCACACGAGTGTTAAAAATCCATCCGCAAGGATTTTAGCGTCTTTTTACACGTAAAACTACAGTTTTTATTCTTTGCAGCCCTTTCTGTCCATCCTTCAACCCTATAATCTGACCATAACGAGAGAATTGTGTACGAAATCGAAATCTAAAAAATCCAGAAGGCTAGGCGAAGTTGTCGTCTATAATTTTAGGGTTTACGCGAAGATTTAAGGTTTTTAGCGAAGTTAACATTAAGTGAAGTTGAGGAAGACTCTATCCTAAGCGAAGTTAAATAAAAAAAGGCGAAGTTAAATTAACTTCACCCTCCACTGTTCACAGGGAAAAGTTTAGAGATTTCTGTTTTTGATTTCAATTGAACATGACTTCAATAAATATATCTGATCTGGTAAAGATGGCGGTCGAGGCTGGTTCAGCGACTAAAGCTCCGAAGCTTCTTAAAGGTACTAACTTTGTTGCTTGGAAATATAGATTTGAGCAATATGTGAAGTACCATGATGCAAAGATTTGGGTATGTATTTAGGATGGTTATATTCCTCCAACAACAGAATTTGAAGGACGGGAACAACTAAAGAAATTTAACAAGATGGTGGATGATGAAAAGAAGATGTATGAAGTAGAAAGTAAAGCATTAGCTGCCATAACTATGGCACTGCCTCAAGAGATTCTACATATATTCAGAAAGTATAAGTCTGCTAGAGAGCTGTGGGAGGCATTGGAAAATCGTTTTGAAGGGAATGTGGGTATACGAAACTCAAAGACAAAATTGCTAAAAACTCAATTTTCAGTATTCAAGAACTTTCAAAATGAATCAGCTGATGACATCATCACAAGATACTACCACTTGATGACTGAGTTGACTAACTACTCATAAAGTATACTGAGATCGAAATAGTAGAAAAGCTTCTAGATGCTCTTCAACCCAAATGGGAGATGTACACTGTGTTGATGAAAGAAGATAAGGATTATGAAAAGTTTGACCTAGAAAAAGTAGTCAACAAGTTACGTACCTATGAACTGAATATGAGAAGAAAGGAGACATTTACTGAACAGGTTCAGGATCTGGGAATGTATGGTGCAAAAGGTTCTCCAAATTCAGGCTCTAAAGGAGCTTCGAGTTCCTATTACTCTGGTAGCGAAACGAACTCAACTCAAGATGGTCATGTGATGATGAACGTAGATGGAGACATATGTTTTGTTGCTGGTGGAGGTACTTCTTCAAAACCTCAGTATTCAGTTGGTAACTCTTCTACAAGTTCTCCAAGTATGAATTATTCAAGAATGCCTATGAGTGTAAAATCTGTTGAACAACAATTTGCTCTTTATGCTTCTTTCATTGCTTCTTATGAGAACTACATCAAAGGAAAGATAGTCGTCCCTGCAACATTAGATGAGGACTATGATCAAATTGATGCTGATGATATGGAGGAGATGGATCTTCAATGGCAGATGGCCATGATAGTGAGAAGGGTGAAAAGGTTTATGAAGAAGACAAGAAAGTTCGTGGGGGAGAGATCGGGATTTGACAAGTCAAAAGTTCGATGTTATAATGGACACTTCGCAAGAGAATGTACTAATGAGAGAGTTGAAAGGAGTCAGAATAGGTCTACTCATCATAATGGAAATGGAACTGAGACAAAAGCTATGGTGTCTCAACATGATGGTAGGGATAATTGGAACATCCAGGTAGAAGAGGTGAGTGAACAGGCTAATCTGGTGAACATTGTGTCTAGAAGATATGAAAAAGAAGCAGTAGAGGAACAAGCTTACATGGCTGAGATGAATGATCAGCTCTCAGAGGTATGTTCTGAACTCAATGTGAACAATGCGAGAAATTGTCTGAACAATTAATTGCTTTAACTGATCAGAATATGAGTTTGGAAAAAGAATTAAAATGTTTAATAGAATAACACCACAATTCTTAACAAAAAGAAAACAGTTACTCTATAAAAATAAAAGCAGGTGAAAAATTACATTAGAAGCCTTAAGGCCACCCTAGCTGAGAAAATACAAGTGATTGATTTAAGTTATGAGGTAGTGGAAGAAAAGACCAAACTTAAAGCTGAAAAAGATAAACAGATAGTTGATTACCAAGTGAAAGTGGTGGAACTTAATAGAAAACTTGAACAGTTTAGGAACTCCTCCATGATTCTAAATCATGTCCTAAGTATTCAACGTTCTCAGAACAATAAAGAAGAAATTGGATTCTCTAAGGTTCCACCACCTTTTAATAATAACTATACCTATAATCCTAGTAATCAGCCACCTGTCTGTGTTTAGACTGATCAAACCATAACGGGTACCATAAATTTGGACAAATCAGCCGTTAAGGTTAAGCTAAACACAACCTCTGTTATCCCTGTCAACCTAGAAGAGGTAGACAAAGAAGTTAACAAACCTGTTCAAACAAATTCCTCAGTTGTTGATCAAGAGTCCTAGTCTAGTAAGCCTATCAACACTAGTAAAATGAATGATGAAGTTGTGTTACTGAAAAGGGAGTCGAATGTTACTTTTAGTGATAAAAAATCATCTTTAAAGCCATTTGTTCCCCCCTATGTGAAACTCAATGTCAGTAAACCAACCTCGTCTTCTGAAGTAACTCCTGAGAAGAATGTTCAGGTGACCACGGGTAATTTGAATAAGAGTTGCTTTAGATGTCATATCAAGGGACATGTTGCTAGTATTTGTCCATTGAAAATGGAGAAAACAAAGAGTATGAGACCAAACAAAACTAAGAACAAAACAAAACCTAAAACTGGTGTAAGAACAAGTGTCAATTCCTCTAACACCAAGCCTAGGATAAATCCTAGATTTCAAATAAATCAACCTCGTTTTTCCCAGTTAACCATAAAACCCGTAAATTTGAGTCATACGAAACTTTTAATACTAGAAATTCAGGGCTTTTTGGCTGGTCTTATAATCGATTCTCTAGAAATCTCCCTTTCAGACCAAATGTCAGGTCTCATTAATGGAACTCTAGACAGCCAGCTAGTAGGATGTCGTTCAACAGGTTTGAACAAACCAATCCGGGAGGTCTTGGGTCCCTCGCTTTTAATTGTTTTCTTTAAAATGTGCGGGAACAGTCTGAAAGGACTGTGAACAACAAGTGGGTTGTCAACAGTGTTGTTCCCGGCACATGACTGGTAACAAGAATTTGTTACTAGATTGGAAGGTTGTACAAGGAGGAAGAGTAAGTTTTGCAGGAGAAAGTGGAGGAAAAATTTCAGGCATTGGTACAGTCTCTAATGTAAGGATCAAGTTGGAAAGAGTCAATTTTGTGGAAGAATTAAAGCACAATCTTCTGAGTGTTTCTCAAATTTGTGACAAAGACTATATCATGCACTTTACAAAGGAGGAAGCCTAAGTGCTTTATCCTGGTTTCAAGATTCTAGAAAGTTGCTGAGTGTTTTGAAAATATAAGTTTTTATTTTAGTTATGAATATGACATCACTTTAGTCGGTTTTAGTAGGTTTTGCCGGTTTCATCGGTTTTGTACTTAAAAAAACGAACTGGTTATCTTGTTGCGAAAACTTTGAGTTTGAAATTATTAAAAAAAAAATTTATATAGTTTTAAATCAAGTTTCATTAGTTTTTCAATAAAAATGATATGGTTTTTATTTTAGTTATCGTTTTCTTAAAAACGTCAATTTTTAACGTTTTCGTGTCGGTTGTCACGACACGAACCGTGTAGGCTCAAGCTTTCTTATCTTGAACTTTTATTATACTTTAACTTATGTTAAATATAAGAATTTTATGACTTTAGGAGCTGTTTTAAAATAGTTCCGAAAACTCATGTCGGTTCACGTTAAAAGTCGAACTTTTCAACAGTTAATGTTACCGACAAGCTATTTAAGTCATAATATCAAAGCTAAATCATTTTATAAAGAAAATACACGCTTGATAACAAGTAATTCACCATCACATTCATGTTTGATCATATAGCACCAAATACGCACACTAAACCCGTTTCTCAACTAAACATGCTTAAGTCTTAACTTCAACTTTCTATCAACACATGAGCATGTTATTTCTATAATGTTAATATGGTGTCCATGCATCATATTTTCCAGATCATAACAACTTATAACATGGTCCTAACAATCTAATCTTTAAATATTGTCTTAGAACTAACAAGTTATGAAATTTCTAGCTTGTATCCTATCATAAATATCAATTTCAAGTTTCATTTTATGACTACATCAAGCAACTAATCCATTTTAACATCAAAACCTACGTATCAAAACAATCTATGAACTTCCTAAGTCTTCAATTCAAGTAAGATTACTATCAACTCCGAGTGTCATAATCCATTTTAACAATATAAACAAGCATATTAACATGATTGCATGCATGTATGTGTGTGTTCAACACTCCTCACACATAAACACACACTCTCACGGCTCAAACAAACACACAAGAATTCACAAATTTTTGTTTCTAAGGTTGATTCTAACCCATTTGTGTGAAACATTACTTAATCAAACTTGATTAATCAAAAATCAACTATATATCTTACCTTGGATTTTGAAGAAACTAGTAAGACGATGAAAAGAAAGATCTTGTGTGTGGTTGCTTTCCTAACTTCCTAGCTTGATTCTTGCTTCTTATAATGCTTAATCTTCCATTGTAGTGTGTATTCTTGATCAAGTATGATTGTGATTTGGGTTGATGGTGGTGTAAGGGAGGTGGTGGTGGTGTGTCGTGGGATATATGGAGGAAGAGAGAAAGATTAGGTTGGTGATGTGTAGTGTAGATTTGAAAGATGGATGATGTTAGTGAGTTACAACACACTAATTTCGAGCTAAAGAAACTTAATTTTGGTGGTGGTTAATTTCGAGTTCATACGGTGTCCTACACTGGTTTTTATTTGCTTATTTTCTAAATTTCGCGATTCGAATATTCTAAACATAACTTTATATATTATTACAAATATTTTCATAAAAATTTTAATTTTTTCCTGACATGTCTAGACTTCTATAAGTTTTTAAGTTTTCGCCAACGGTCATTTCGCGTGGTGTTCGCTACGCGACAAATTTAAACTTTTTCGAACATTTAATAATATATTTCTCATAACTTTGCAATTTGGACTTTTTACAAATATACTTTTATTTTATTACGTAATCATGATTACATTAGTTTCTAATTTTTGTTGATTGTCACAATAGTCACCGCTGCCGCCATTTTGTCGTCAGAACTACAACCACTGTCGTCGCTCATTGCAGTTTTTTTTTTTTGGTAAAAAAAATTATTTTAAGATAAGAGTGTTTTTATTATTTTTATTTCATTCGTACAATTTTTTGAATACCGAACAACATTAATTAATAATTCATTTCATTATCATAGGTTAACCAAAAAAAGACAAAGGAATGATAATAATACGTTTCATTTCCTTGCTCATTCCATTCCTTCTCTATAACACCCCGTCTAAAGCGGATGCGCCTGAGTGTAACGTACAGATTGCTCAAAATACATGTGACACTCTTAAGTGACAATATTATTATTAATTAATTTAAGCATCAAGTACACAAGTTTGTATCAAGAAATACAAGAATAATCCAAGAACAATTAACAACTTATCCATATATTAATAAAACCAAAGTTCTAGTGTCTTCTCCGTTTCATCCTCTAATAATTGTACATGTAACATATATATAAAATAATATCAACTAACTAAATAGTTGGTGAGTTCACACAGTTTGATATAATACATAAAAACCATACAATTCCATGAAAACTTGTGAAAATCAAATAAGGTCATTTCTCGATGGTAACAACCAACGTACTCGGATAATGAGACCCTTTTCCACTCATAACAACAAGGTCTCGAGTGCAAAAGGGGGCGTATGATCATACTTTCTTGTAGAAATCCATGTGAAAGTAATTTTGAGCAAGTAACAAGTAAACACACAAGTCCATGTACCGAATTGTAGTTTGTAAGCGAAATCGTAATTAATTGAGTTTTGTCGGATACATATGTTACCCCAAAAAGTAATAAAAAGACGTTGAAAATATGGTGTGAGAAACTCACATTTGAGATTAAAGACAAATTTGAAATAATAACCGAAAGTGCGTAAAGAAACCGAAACAATTTAACGTCACGAACTAGAATTAAAAGTACAAAATTAATTATTACTAACGACTTTAAAAAGTAAATGGATCGAGTTGTTGGGAATTAGAAGTGTTCAATGTATATTTTATTATGGAGTTGGATATTATAATACTATTTTATACAATAACAGGATTTTAACGAATTAATATTGTAACGTCCCGAAATTTCTAAAAATAATATTTAATATTTTATTTATTTATGATGGAAAAGTTTACTTGAGTTATTAGAGAATTAATAAAATAACAAGGATGGAAGGATAAGTAGGCTAATTAGATGGAGTTAATTATGGACCAAAAAGGAAAGATGGTCTTTAGGTCCATGGGCTTAAGGGAGTATAAATACCCCTTAAAACCCAAATCCTTTCCATTTTCATACATCTCTACACCATCAAAACACACACTTAACTCAATTCCCGTTTTTGAGAAAACCACCCACAATGACACAAAGTTTCCGGAGATCTAGCCGTCAGATCGGTCCCAAATTTTAACTGAGTGTTCACGGTATATAAATGAAGATTCCCACCGATTGGATCTTCGATCGGAGGTCTAGAAATACGATTTTTATCAGCAAAACCGTAGCAGCTCAAAATGAAGATTTCCGGCCACAGTTACACTATTCCGGCGACTGTAGCGGCGGGTTCCGGCGAAGGTGAGTTGATGGATTTGTAGATCGGTAAGAGACGGTTCCATGGCCGCTTGAATCACTCAAATCTGAGTTCGTTTGATATGGTTTTGAGCATCTCGAGTGATTTCAAACAAAAAACCTTAAATGTACGTTTTTGTTAAAAAGGTTTACTTTTCATGAACGGATTTACATGATAATTGGTAGGACGATAGATCGGGTCTAGAAAAATCGTAAAGTTGCAAACTTGAAGATTAAAATGGACTTAACGAACTCATGGTTATGAACGGCTCGTCTAAATCAAACCTTAGATCTAGTATTTAACGTTTTAAGCGTAAAGGTCCAAACTTTATGCTTTTCTGGGCCGAGTTTTACCCGATATCAATCAGGGGAATGTTCACGGGGTTGGTTAATATCATATCAAGGGGTTACACGTTAAAACGAAGATGATTATGGGGGTTGAGAAAGAACCTGTAGCTGCTGCTGCAACGTCGCCTATATCTAAGTTCGCGAGTTGTTAAGTTCGCCTCATCTAAGTTCGCATGAATACAAGTTCGCCCATTGTAACTTCGCCGCATATAAGTTCGCCTGATATGTAAGTTCGCTTATATATCTAAGTTCGCTTATCAACAAGTTCTCTTATATATCTAAGTTCGCTTATATATCTAAGTTCGCTTACAATCAAGTTCGCTTATATTACGAC
>NW_027502246.1:0-43780 GCF_021521415.1 Bidens hawaiensis
TATGATAAACCAAAGAAAATGGTTTTCAAAAATTTAAAAACCAGCAGAAAACCTGGACTTTTGTCATTCTCTCTTCTTTATTTTGAGCAAGCGTGACATAAAACGGTTTATTTCCATTATGAATTTCAATGTTACTTGGTTTGATAACAACCATTTTCCTATCCATACCCGTAAATTATATATTAAGTCTAATGTATAGTCAAATTATATTAATTACTTTGCACGGTTAAAATGTATATTAACATTACACATTTTAGTTTAAAATGCCACTTAGAGTTTGAGAAGCTATTTAAGAAGTTAAATGCAACAAAGAAAGACCCTCTGCTATTTTTATTGTTGTCCAATATTACCTATTAAATTATCTCAACTCATATAAATAAAAAATTTAACAAAAACTTAAAAATAATTGAGCAACAAAGCGACAAACATTGCATGAGGCAATTGTACCAAACTAAAAAACAATTCTTTACATAATCCAGCCTGCCTTATGTGACATATTGTTGTAGAGATAATTTTCAACCGGCGTGCGAAAGGCGCCGTACACCTGATGGGTTTATGCTAATTCAAGTCACATTGGGTCCGCCAATTATGTTATAAATTTTAACACCCTAAACTTCAATCTATTATATGTTATTTAACTATTATCTCAGCAGTTGCTCATGGATTGAAAGATTAATGTGTGCAAAATTAAGGAAAATTCAAATACACAAGAGGAGCATCTCACTGGTTTCGTTGAAGCAAACACACAATAGACCATCCAAGTGTGCTAGTATTTCTACACTCGTGAGGCCGTTCTGGAACGGGAATGGTATTGTCTCTGGACCATAAGTGTTGTGTTTCAGGTTCATCGAATAAGTTGAGTAGTTGAAATCATGTATAAAAATAGTTCTTTGCTTTGCTGCAATACGCGAGCGGGAGCAGTGAGCGGTCTCAAACTCCAGTGTTGATATAATGTCACGCCATTTCCTGCACATAGAGCTACATTTAACAACTTCGATGGCATCCAAGCGTGTTAGTATGTAGAACATTATGATGCCGAGAGGTAAGCAGGCCATATTCGTGGGCTGTAGTGGTGCAAGAAAGGAACATAGATGTTGGAGGAAAGTAAGGGTAATAATAACTTATATAATGTAGGAAATGTTGAAGTTCAATGCATGCATAAATAGGTGTTAATTGGTGACTTCATGGCGTGTGAGTTTCATAGATGTTGGAGGAAAGTAAGGGTAATAATAACTTATATTTAGTAGGAAATGTTGAAGTTCAATGCATGCATAAATAGGTGTTAATTGGTGACTTCATGGAGTATGAGTTTCATTTCATCAATATAAAATGATGAGTTATTTTATTTAATATGACTTTAAGGGATGAACTTATATACATAGGAAGCTGAGAATTAAAACGGTAAGCCCTCCATTAAGAGCAAATGAAAAATAAGTGTGAATGATGTATTATCCTATTATCCAATTTTTTTAAATACTAAAAATATGGCACCTTTTGTAGCATATCCTTTGTTTGATCCATATGATCAGAAACTCGTGGCTATTCGTTGTTACTTTTTACTTTTTTTTTTTGAGAAAATATTTGAAGCCAATTTTTTAGTAATAAAACCCATAAACTCTAGACATGTAAACAAATAAAGGCCAACTTTAAAGAAAAATAACTAAAATCGGACTATTAAAGAGCCCAAAATTACAAGAAATAAAAAGAAACAAACACAAACTGCAGCAACAAACACAAACTACATCAACAACTGTCTGCAACGGAAAGTTAATAAAATTGAACCGACTCCATTTCTCCCACTCCAAGCCGGGTAATGTGCTGGTTTAATTTTAATAGCTTGACAATTTGAAACTTGAAACTAACTTATAGATTGTTTGTTATTTTACCCATATTATTAAACTTATATTTTAAAGTGCATATAATGTATAAAAATTTTATGAGTTAATATGGTTAAAAACATCTAATATTGTTAGTTTTTACCCTTTTTTTTGATAAAATCTTTGAAGCCAATTTTCCAGTAATAAAACCCCTAAATTCTAGATATGTAAACAAATAAAGGCCAACTTTAAAGGAAAAAAAACAAAATCGGACTATTAAAGAGTCCATAGTTACAAGGAATAAAAAGAAACAAACACAAACTACATCAAGAACTGTCTGCGACGGAAAGTTAATAAAATTGAACCGACTCCATTTCTCCCAATGCCAAGCAAGTAATGAGTAATGTGATGGTTTGATTATAATAGTTTGACGAAATGAATCTAATTGTTGTTAGAATCAATTAAGCAGTGGAAACAATAATCAAATAGCACTATACAGCTTTAATGTCATTAATCACTTTAGACCCTCTATCTTCTAAAACTTCTAACAATATTACATGCAGTTAAATATGCATAATACTAACAATGCATATAATCAAAGTTCACAAATTTATAGACAAACAAAGTCTAAATTCGATGCCTCAAATCAACATCGCATTTGTCATCTTAAAGAAACCTGGTCACTTCTCTCAATCTACTTTACTTTACTTGTTCAATGTATTACCAGTTCAATTTAATTCAATTCATTGCTTACTTATTTACTTACTTGTATATCGTCAATCAATCTATTATTAATAGATTGGGGCTTTTTACACACATTTTAACTCACATTATAGTAGTAGTAATAATAATAATAATAATGTTCCTTCATATGCATTACAATTTTAATAATAATAATCTCATAACAACATCTAGATTGTATTATTACATATATTATATCTCAAGCCGTCAGTTGATGTAAACCAACACAATGAATTTTACAAATTTCTGGCACTACCAAAAGTGTGGTTAGTTTAGTCCAAGCTTTCACAATATTCAGGCATTATATAGCATCTTCTTCCTTATCCAAATCGCCTCAACATTTCCTTATTATATTCTTCGAACCTAGAGCAATAGTGTATAGAGAAAATGATAAGTAGAGAAAAGGGAGGTTGTTAGTCATTGGTATCTATGTATGTATATCTAATACAAGCACAAGAAGCCACTATATATAAGCTAACAAAGAGTATGTTTGGGATTGAGGTAGGAAATAGCTTATGACTTTTAGAGGAGGCAAAAAGTCTAAAAAGCCCCTCTAAAAGCACCAAGCTTGATGCTTTTAGGTAGGGCTGGCAATTGGGTACCTGTTAAAGACACGATAAGACCTGTTAATTAAAAAAGTGCTGTATGTGAATTTTTTATTTCTTAAATAATTGAAATTAGTAAGCTAGATTTCCTCATTATCCCTTATTGGTACACAAAACTTAAAACTGTCTTATAGTCATGACATATAAAGTAGTTAAAAGAGTCGTATTCAAGTTTGATATTTGTGTTACGCGCATCGCCTCTTACCTGTTAAACCTGTTAAGACACGAATTGTCAGCCCTACTTTTAGGTGCTTTTGGAGGGGTTTTTTTAGTCTTTTTGCCTCCTCTAAAATCCATAAGCACTTTCTCACCTCAATCCCAAACATGCCCAAAGTTAATAGAAACATAATGAAACATGGGATTTAAGAATGTAGATAGTCACCATAATAATAATAATAATAACAACATATTTAAACCATAACCTTTTGTTTTCTAAAGGATTGAAGGTGATCTCACAAAAACGAAGTTTCATATTGTTGTACTAAAAGCTTTAAGAAGTGATGGATACATTGACAAATTATTTTTCTTGCCCTATTATAAAATGCCGGTTTTATCTTTCGCATGCAATTATGAAAAAAACGTTTGTGCCCATCAGCCTTCCTTTATATATAATATAGATATAGATATAGAAAACAATAATAATAATAATAATAATAATAATAAAAACAAAACCATGCACAATGGGTTTTGAACCCGGGTCTTGCCAGACCAAATACACGTAACCATGGAACTAAATTAGGTATTGATAAAATTTTGATTCTGCTTATTCAAATATTGAATTGATTCTATTTACCTAACCATCATTATATATCTCCTGCTTCAAAACCCCCTCACCTCATTTCAAGATTGAAGGTTGAAAAACGTCTTAACCGGGTGATCGGACATGGAGGTGGGATTGAATTTTAGTGGTTTGGTAAGTATCACAATAGTGATTGGAATCGGTACTACAGGCTTCCTGATCGGTAGAAGGGATGTGGTGATTGGTAGTGTGAAGACGATGAGGGCGGTGGCTCGTGGATGGTGAGTACAGTGGCAGTTTTTTGTGGAGACGTCAGTTGTGGGTGGTTGTGGTGTACATCGAGGGTGGTTAATCGGTGGGGTGAGATGGTGGTGGTTTTGGAGAAGAGGACAGTGATATCTTTTATGTTTTTATCTTTTATGTTACTTTGAGTGAATGGAGAATTAGGGTTAGGGTGTCAAAGGTTGAAGATTGAAGAAGAAGATGTAAGTTGCAGAATTGGATGCATGGGTCTTTCCTGCAAAACGAGTCTCACCATTGGGGTCACAACTCTGATTAAGTCTTATTATTATAATTATTTTTATTATTAGGCGTGAAAAGGCGACTTTTTCTCTGGATTTAATGGTCAACAAACGTTTGACCAGACGGAAAACCCAATTGCAAAAAAGGACCACCACAGGGGTTATTCCTGCGAAAAATCCACCACTGGGTTGAATCCGGCGTTTTGGATTTCACCACATGAACCAAAATTGCAATTAAGTCTATGTTAAGATTTGTGCTTTCCTAAACGAGCCAACGAGTTGAGCTTACTTTAGCTCGAGCTCAGCTCCTTTTATTTCATTATAAACAAGTTGATATTAGCAAGAAGTTTTTTTTTTTCTAAGCGAGCTTTAAGTGAGCCGCAAGTTTTCTTGAACAATCCTAGTAAAAAACGACCAAGGTGCCCTCATGTGGCGAGCTGATGCGCAACCAGAATGCCTTGCATATTCCATCAAAGCACTTTAGTAACATTTTAGCCAGATCCAGCAAAATCTAGCCAAATGCTGGCAAGTTAAATGTAGTTTCAAACATACTGAATTGACTAGAACCAGCCCAATTAACCATCCGTAAATCTGCATGTTCTTACTTTTACCTAACTAATTGTAGAATAGTTGCCTTGTTGCCCTCTTCTCATTCACAATTCCCTTTAAATAATTACAAAGATATATTCTATAGTTGAGATACTATCTCAACAATAAATGCCAAATATATGAAGATCATATAACTAAATACAAGATACAATCCGGTTCCTATTACTAATTTTGAGACCGGCTTATAGATGTGTCTTTTGTGTCACTCTCTCTAGTCTCTAGCTATGAGGGCAATAATTTACTATCCACGCATGTCCTTTTCCTACCATCTTTTTCACTTCCTTTTTGAATGATAACAATAATTAAGTAAACTAGCTTTATGTTGGTTATATGTATAAATTAGTACTACTTGGTAATTTCTTTAAGAAGATTCGAAGATGGTGGTAGAACTTATGATTAAATAAGTTCAAATATATACTAATGTGGTTTTTGTAATTAATTATTCCCAGTTTTAATAGACAAATTTATTTAAAAACTAAATGTTTAATGTTTTTGTTTTCTTTCACAACAAAAAAGTCTCCCACGCATTAAAAGATTAAATTTTATGGTAAATGTTAGTTGTGTGTTTAGTAAATGTGGACATGTGGGATTAAACATCAGCAAGTCACTATACTTCAATGATGGATATTCAATAGCAATTTAATTGAGCATTGGGTACAACTCCACAAGATGTTGATTTTGATCTTGAACATATGGTACTGATTTACAGGATGGCAACGATTATCTACCATGCATTGTATAACCGTGTCCTATTTAAACAGAATAAAAAAATGAGATTCTAATAGCGAATTACACAAGTATTCATGTCATTTATAGTTGGATTTAATTAGTTAAACATATAGTTATAATCATGTCACACAGAATACTTAGAATATAATGATGTAGTCTTGTATGACTAAGTTGCTGCCATCAATTCAATGCAATTTGGTATCAAAGAAGAGAAGATGAGCTATTGCCGAAGGCATCAATAGTAGGAACGTACTATTGATTAGTTACAAGTTACAATCGATCGAGTTAATGTTGAGACCGAGTTATAGCAATTAACTTGTTGAAGTCGACCATAAGTAAGGTGAATGATCAATTCCATCGATCGAGTTGATATTGGCTGGTACCACAAAGTTTCATTGTACTTGTATTGAATTTAAGAGTTGCAAATTAATGATTGGGAAAGTTCTCACTGAGATGAAGTTACCAATACCACTGACTGGAACTTGTCACTACCCGAGTAAGTTACAAGTGATTAGAGTTTCCACTAATGAGGTTTTGACCGAGAAAGCAATTGCCACTGACAAGGTTAAGTGGTTTAACTATTACTTCTATGTTACTTGATATACATGTTATTTCAGTAGCATTTTGAAGACTTAAAGAAGTTGAATTTCAAACTGAACATTTAACTTAAATTTAATAAGATAATCTTTGAAATATTCGTCTTTGATGGTTAAAAACTAAAAAATTACTTTCATCATGGGTTCGTACATACAAGATTGATGATTGTAGGTCGATTATCGAGTTTCTTAGATGATCAATGTAATTTTGTGATGATGGATAAGGTTTGCTTTTCTATCATTATGTACTTGAGATCACATAGTCTGATTTGAATTTCAAACATGTTGAATTGGCTTTCGAAGCTAAATTTCTTATATACTATAAGCTTTTATATCCCTTTTGTATTATCATATAAGCTTTTAACCAATTTCTTAGTGATTTGGATCCATATATACTATATTAATTTTTCCGTAAATTACTAATAAAGAAATAAAGAGACAAAGATGACATCAACTTATACATTATTGAAGCACAAAAGGTAGAAGTTTCCGAAGATGAGTGACTAAAATTGTCAAAATGAGTTGAAACAACAGGGACCAAAATGAAATCATTTTGGAATAATTTAAGTCATCTAGTCATCATCCAATCCCTACGGATCTGAATATATACTTCTCTATAATAAACTAATATTACATTTTTCTAGATACTTATTTTACATATCTTTATAGGTAAGATAATAACATATAAAATAATCCAAAATAAATGTATATGTGTTATCAAACATTATTATTTTATCATTAAGAAATTGGTTAAATTTAACAAAGGTTTAACATTTCTGTTGAAGAAGCGTGGATCGACTCACTGGTAGACGATCTACTTTCCTCGGGTGTGATTATACTATTTCACCGATGGTTTTCTTGGATCTGGGTTTTTCCACCTACAAAATGAACAACACCGTAAACTTACCCCTCAGAAAGGGACAGAGGGGTCCTCTTTGGGGTAACCCTCCGGTGTGAGAATAAGTATTTGTGGGAGAAGATAATAATATGTGAGAGTAAGGAATTTAGAGTGTATTGCTTAATAGCTGAATACTCTGTGATTGTATGTTGTCAGGTGATATCTGATGATCCTTCCTTGTGGAGTTGATGCTGTATTTATAGTGCTAGGGTTTCCACTGATTGGGCTCAGACCCAATTAGGGTTTTGTTGGCCTCCTCCAATTGCTTGGCGCCACGTGTCCTTGGGGACACCTGGTGCTTTTTCATTGGTTGTAATCACGTGGTAGCACATGGTTTACGCTGAGTTGTCCACCTTTCATTTGGCAGCTGTCAACATCAGCATATTCTTATTCCTTAAAAAGATACCTTCTGGAAGGTTGTCTGACGTGCACAATCAGGTTGCCCTAATCCTGATTTGGATAAGGACGAGGTTGATTATGTGCATGTGTGATATGCGCCAATCCTGAGGATGCGCGAGGTCTTCTCTTTTATTCTCACGCGCAGATGTTTCATGCGCAGATGTGATATGCGCCGCGCGCTGATGCGCCACGCGCATATGTGATATGCGTGAGCATATGTGATGCGCGAGCATATGTGTGCCTGGGCATATGATGCCTGAGCATGTGTGGTGCCTGGGCATATGATGCCTGAGCATGTGTGGTGCCTGGGCATATGATGCCTGAGCATGTGATGCATGAGCATATGTGATATGCGCCATGCGCGTAGGTTTTGGCTTTGTGCCTTCATAATGTCTTGATTTCAAGCTTCTTGTCTATATCTTGTGGGTTGACCCGCCTTGCTCGGTGTTGTGGCGGGTACATACCTCTTCAAGCCCCCCAGTCTAATGTGTGTCTTGTCTCGCGCGAGCGAGGCAAGATAGATATTAGACTTATCAGTTTGGTCTTTTAGTAGTGGTTTGTCTTTTTCTTCTTATTATTCATCGTTGCGCGAAATTCTATCCTTTTGGTTGCAAACGAATCGTCTCTGTACGTGGTTGGTTGTTGCTGACGTGGGTCAGTGATGGAGACGTGTCAGACCTTTCGTGTGCTCGAGGTGCTACAGTTGCCTTTCGTGTCCCCTCACATGCTGTCAGGGACACGTGTCGCGCTCGCGTTGGCCAGTTCCTGCGAGTGGTGGCGCGTGAACTCTGGCAACAGCTGGAAAGTTTATTTTCGTGTCCCCTCACACAGTGTCAGGGACACGTGTCGCACTCGCGTTGGTTTACACCTGCGAGTGGGGTGCGCGTGAAGTCCGATCAGCACGAAATTTTCTCTCTCCTGGGCCTATAAAAGCCAGCCCTTAGAGTTTTTTTATCCTTCATCTTCTTGTTTATTCTTCTGAGCTTTTCTTTCTTTCATTGTATTCCGATTACGTGTCTTCTGCTTCCATATTTCTGTTCTTTAGAGGCTTCCCGTGTTCGATTTTACAGTTGTATGTCTGATAGCTCAGACAACACAATCTCCCCCATCCATTGCCGTAGAAAATCGTTAGTAATGTCTACATTGAAGAAGACCGGCAAGGGGAAGAAGGCTGCTGAGGGCTCATCGGAGGAGGTAGGGAGGGCCAAGGCCGTGAAGAGGTGGAATGAAATCCCCTGCAAATTGAGGCAGGCTGATCTTGACAGCCTTATCGCCTCTCAGGGTTTTCCCCCTCTGTTTGGCTGCATGTTGCCTGGGGCCGGGCAAACGGCGGCGGACCCGCCTGCCGGCTATATATCCCTATATAGCCATTTTTTCACCCACTGCAACCTTCGTCTCCCGATGACAAGGTTTGTGGGTGCACTGCTTAAATTTTATGGGATTCATATATCCCAAGTCCATCCGTTTGGACTTGTGCGCATGACTCACTTTGAGTTCATGTGTAAATCCCAGCGCGAGGAGCCCACCCTCGGCGCTTTCAATTTTTTACAAGCCCAAGATCCAAGATTCTTGGTTCTCCTTCATTCCTCGCAGTCAGAAGGTGAAGTGCTCCACTGTTTCATTCAAGAGCCTTCATGACTGGTCTGAGAGGTTTTTTTACATAAGGGCTGGTGTAATCCCCATCCGTATGACCATGCGCTCGATCTCTTCTGCGCCTGCGGATGTGGGTGTCCTCAAGAACCCAACTGGCGCCTGGGTTAATAAGCTGTCCGCTGAACCATCCCCCGCCAAGAACATTTGTGAGGAGGCGCTGGTGGGGGTTGGGATGAGCAAGAGGTGGGCGGACAGCGCGCTTGAGCCCGTTATCCAAGTCGACGGGTTATGTAAGTTAATCTCATTGCTTTACTTCTGCGCGAATATAATTATTTTTGCTGATATCATTTGACTTGTTTTGTGCAGTCACCAAGAAGTATATCCATGCCGCATATGATGAGCACATGGAGGGTGGATCCGTCGCGCTGGGCGCTGGGGAGGTTGGCTTCCCCGATCACTTTGATGACATGTTCATCCCTGTTGATCTGGGATTTCTGTTTGACAGCGATACGCCTGGTAAGCCTTTGTACTTATACATTTGCCTTTATAATACCAAATTTTGCTAACACTTCTGTTGTGTGTATTGTAGATGCGCTCGAAAATTACGAGCTGGAGCTCGCGGAAGAGGAGGAGGAAGAGGAGGCGCCCCAACTAAAGCGTAAAGCTAAGGGGAAAACTGGCGCAGGGGCCAGTAAGAAACAGAAAAGAGATGTTGCCCCTCTCAAAGTCAAGTCAGATACATCTTTCTTCCTTCTCCTTCAACAACAAACAAAAGATTCAGATTTTACTTCATGATTTTATCTAATTGCTACAATCAGATCAATACAATAATAGCCCTTCTGGGATGTTTACTGGTTAAATTCATCGATTCATGTTTATGCATGTAGGGGTATGGTACTAAAACCCGGTTCTACGACCCTAAATCTATTATGTTTGGCTTATTTTATGACATGGACTAATACAATGTTATTGGGCTGAGGGGGTTTTGTGGAGGTAACCCTAATTGGGCTAGGCCCATTAGGGTACCATGATGGTGGCCATAAGACTCTCTATATAAGGAGGTCTCCACCTCCTTATTAGAGGTCATGCTCAATAAGAGCCACCACCACTTTTTGTGTCTGTGAACAAGAAATCCTCATGATATCTTAGCAGTCACCTCCACACCCCCAAAAAAGCCATCGCAGGTCTCACCGTTGCAGGTCACAGCCGCAACCTTGGAAAAGAAGAAATGAAGAAGCGTGGATCGACTCACTGGTAGACGATCTACTTTCCTCGGGTGTGATTATACTATTTCACCGATGGTTTTCTTGGATCTGGGTTCTTCCACCTACAAAATGAACAACACCGTAAACTTACCCCTCAGAAAGGGACAGATGGGTCCTCTTTGGGGTAACCCTCCGGTGTGAGAATAAGTATTTGTGGGAGAAGATAATAATATGTGAGAGTAAGGAATTTAGAGTGTATTGCTTAATAGTTGAATACTCTGTGATTGTATGTTGTCAGGTGATATCTGATGATCCTTCCTTGTGGAGTTGATGCTGTATTTATAGTGCTAGGGTTTCCACTGATTGGGCTCAGACCCAATTAGGGTTTTGTTGGCCTCCTCCAATTGCTTTGCGCCACGTGTCCTTGGGGACACCTGGTGCTTTTTCATTGGTTGTAATCACGTGGTAGCACATGGTTTATGCTGAGTTGTCCACCTTTCATTTGGCAGCTGTCAACATCAGCATATTCTTATTCCTTAAAAAGATACCTTCTGGAAGGTTGTCTGACGTGCACAATCAAGGTTGCCCTAATCCTGATTTGGATAAGGACGAGGTTGATTATGTGCATGTGTGATATGCGCCAATCCTGAGGATGCGCGAGGTCTTCTCTTTTATTTTCACGCGCAGATGTTTCATGCGCAGATGTGATATGCGCCGCGCGCTGATGCGCCACGCGCATATGTGATATGCGTGAGCATATGTGATGCGCGAGCATATGTGTGCCTGGGCATATGATGCCTGAGCATGTGTGGTGCCTGGGCATATGATGCCTGAGCATGTGTGGTGCCTGGGCATATGATGCCTGAGCATGTGATGCATGAGCATATGTGATATGCGCCATGCGCGTAGGTTTTGGCTTTGTGCCTTCATAATGTCTTGATTTCAAGCTTCTTGTCTATATCTTGTGGGTTGACCCGCCTTGCTCGGTGTTGTGGCGGGTACATACCTCTTCATCTGTGTAGGGCTGTAAGCGAACCGGACGGGCGTCCGTTCGGCAAGAAGTTCGTTTATGTTCGTCCGTTTAATAAACGAACCGAACATGAACACACAAATTTCGTTCGGTAAGCTTAACGGACGAACACGGACAAGGGCCAAGTCCGTTCGATAGTGTTCGTGAACGTCCGGTAACGTTCGTCCGATTACGTCTGGTAATGTCCGACAGGTATCGTTAGTGTTCATATCTATCCAGCATTAATTTCTAGTGTTATTAATAACACTTTTATATTATTACACATGTTTGATGTCTCTTATATTATAGTGATCCACTTTATGTTAATATATTAAGTGTTAAGTATATTTGAATGTTATATGGTGTAATTCCTAATTTGTATGTGAAGTTGTTTAGATATATGCTTGGTATTAATATGTAACCGTTTATATTTGTCCATTAGTGTTCGTTGTCCATTAATGTTCACATGTTTGTTTGTCCATTAATGTCCATTAGTGTCCATTTGCCCATTATTGTCCGTTAACGTCCGTTTAAAATATTAACGGACGGACATGGACGGACACGGACAAACTCAATTTCTTAATGGACGGACACGGACATGAATTTTCGTTCGGTAGAGTGTTCGTGAACCGTCCGTTTGTCCTTCAAAAGCTTAACGGACGGACATGGACATGCTCTCGTCCGGTTCGATCCGGTCCGTGTACACCCCTATTTTTGTGTATAATTTTTATCAATCAAGTATGATGGCATCCAGCTGCGTCAGTGTCAATTATTTCCATATTTTCTGGCTAACAACCTTATCCATGGCACTCTCTTTTCATCCTTTCACATTATACTCTATTATTTTATGATCAAATATATTATACACAACAATCTCTTATTCTAGTGGTTGAAGTGGCCTTCAAAGACTTCATTTAAAAAAAGAAGGGGAGGTTTATGATTCAAGTGTCACTTATGTTAAAAAAAAGGATTTTAGATTGGGTTAGATATTTTATCGTTTATAGTGGGTTTCCTCATAAGAGGAGAATAAAGATGATCGGTTAAGATGGGGGCTCGTCAGCGATTCAGATAGCCGTTCCAAGTTAAAAAAATCTAGACCTAACATTAAACTTTTTAATATCTGCATCCATATCTATATTTGTATCTCTATATGTATATCTTATAAATAAAAATCCTAGAAGACACATTCCACCATTTTAAGTCTTGTTAATTGTGTTTTTCTTCTTTCTCCATAAAAATAATAATGATATTAAAAGATATATTTTTATATATTTAATTTAAATTTAATAAAATTAATCATCAATACTGTTAGTTTATTATGAATAGTTACTATATTATTAACCAAATCAAATTGACATGAAACTAATTATTGATAGTTATAATTTTTAACGGTCAAAGAATTATTTAAATAAGTTATTGGCTAACTTCACCACATCGGGATACATTCTCCTGTTGACCTAGGTAAACCCTTACCTAAGGTTACGCTCGTGAACACTCGCCCGAAGGAAAAACGGCGCGGTGAGGTAAAACCCGTTCAATTCAAGAATCCAACTATTGAACGTCACATACTCGCCTAGTCTCTCATCATCATCTAGCGCCGCTGAAACTAAATGATGGTGGCAGAAATCGAACTTGGTTTATGTGAAACACCAAATATATCTTTCCATTCCACCACCAGTTAATTGGCATTTATTGATAGTTACTAGAAGAGTGTCCGCGTGATACAACGGGAAACTAGAAACACATACTTTGATAATCATGTAACAAATTTTTGGGTGTTCATTATTTCGTTTGAAACTGTGAGATCGTTCACCAATTTGGTTTCACGGTTGAAACCGGAGGTGGCCGTACATATTGAAATGTTAATTATTTACTTATTTAGTATTAGATATAATATATATTAGTCATAGTCAAAATATATAGTTAAACAAGGTTTTATTTAATACGAGCAAACTCGTCTATTACAGCTTTAATTTAGCCAAATTTTCAGTGGTTTTTTTATAATCTTTGTTCTTGTTATGATTTCGCCTTCTGTTTATTCTAATAAGGTTTATTATTTATAGTTTCAAAGTTGGTTACTATTCTATGGAGTAATCCCTTATTTATATGACCAAAGTTATCTTTGTTCATAGTATGATTATCTTAATAATGTATTAGTTGATGATTAGTTTGAAGTGAAGGTATATGTAGATTAATAATTCTTGTTTTAAATTTTAAACTCATTTTTTTATTGAAGTACAAACTATATCGGAACCTAATCGTTGGTAATGATTCGGTTTAGTTGGGTTTAAATTAAAATCAGTTTATTTTCGTTTTCGACGAAAAAAAACATGTAACGTTAGCTCATGGTTTAATTTAAAACCATCAAAAGCAAACCACAAACAATTTTGCATAATTTTTTTACTTTGAAAACTATAGAAATATCATAATCAAATTAAAGATAATAAAATGCTCGTTTTTATGATGTCATTTATTTAAAAAAATATTAACGTACAAAAAAGTTATGACTGTTTAAAAATTGTGGAGGTAGTTGGGTTAAAAATGAAAATAAAATAATATATATGTAAAAGACCAAGGACCAATGATGTAAGTTTAAGGGATGAAAGTTGTAATTAGTTACAATGACATTTTTGCCCCTAGTTAATGTTGTATATTGTGCATTAAATATTTAAAGTGTCTTAATTTGCTCTTTTTGGTATATTATATATAGTAAAGATAATTTATGATTTTATATATATTTATACTAGGTTAGTTACCTGTGTAGCACACGGGTTAGAATAAGTATTTTTTTTTAAATAATAACATAACGTGATATACAAAAAAAAATGTATCACATATATAAAGATATATTATACAATAAAAAAATTATATATTACGTAATTTGGAAATAAAAAGTTGTTAGAAAATTCATAAATCATTAATTATTTCTTTGTTATTTTTTATATCAAACTTAGTTGTAAATGGCTACTTTTTTACACCAACTCGTGAAACAAAACTCATTTTAATCTTAAACTATTTTGACATGAACAATCTTTGATACTTTAATTAGTTAAGAAACTCACCCGTTTCGTATTGGTTACTTATAAATCTAATATTAAAAACTAATGCAATATATATTATATTAAACAAATTAACATATTTATGATGATATTAATTCTTTTAAGTTAGGATGGAATTATTAAAAATTGAAAATGAAATATTAAAAAGAGAAATGTATTTAATATAAGAGAGAGGATGAAAAATTTTGTAAATATAAATAGTGATGACATGTGACATTTAGAAAACTTTATTTATTAAATAGTATAGATATTTATATTTATGATTGCAATTTAAGTTAACTTAATTATGCTAAAGGATATCTAAGAACTTAGTGCACTTTAATTGAATTAACATTGATAATTACTAAAATAATAAAAAAATAACATTGTTGAAAAAAAAATGTTTTAATAAGTAACTTAACGAAATGTATAACCTCACGTCAAAGTTCAATTCTAAGACATATACCTCGATGTTTGCATGCATTAACAAATTATGTTATATTTTTCTTCAATCCATATAATACACAAACTTATTTAGCTCGTACAATACACGAATTTATTTAACCTATGCAATACATGAACTTTTTCGAACTTTATAGTAGTAAATATATAACATTACATTTATTAAACGCCTAAAATACACGAGATTCTAACTTAATAGAATATAGAGTAAAAAACTACATTCATTTTTTTTAATTTTTAAAACTTATAAATAAAATAAAATACTATGACTATAAAAAATTCACTCCTTTCTTGTAATATTAAAAAAATAAAAGTTATTTGTTTAAAAAATTTTAATTTATGTATATAATATATATATATATATATATATATATATTCATAGGTAAACAATAGAAAATTAATACATGTACTAACAATTATTTTTAAGCAATTTAAATTAAACTTTTGTTTTCGTAACCAAAAAAAGAAAAAACTTTATCTTCTACATATTGATATCGTTGAATCAAACAACTTGGGTAAGATTTTAAGTATGGGAACCCAATGGAGAGGGAGAGAGTGAGAGAGAAGGGTTGCGCCGTCACTAAAAAACCCGGCTAAAAAAAGACCTTACATATATTAAAATATCATTTTTAAATAAGTCTTCTATGAAACGGCAGCTTCGAAAATGACCTTCTCAACCAGCCCAATAGTGAAGAACGGGGTCGGATAAATCTAATATGCATGCTTCTAAAAACATCTTCAAGTTCAAAACAATACATATAAATATAAACATTGATGTAAATTGAAAAGAGCTAGTTTTCATTTTTTTTTTTTTTTTTTTTTTTACATCTGAGTCATAAACCATCTCAAAAATAATGATGTAAAAAGTTAAATAATCAGATCCAAACAAAAGCAGCTAGCATTTATTTATGATTGGTGGGAGTAAAAGTACATTTACCTACATTTGTCATATGATGATATAATTTCAATATTCACTCCTTATCCATCACCCATATATGTCTAGCATGGCCCTCTTCCTTGTTTCACTTCCAGCCCCACACCCTATAAATTTACAAATTATATTCATAATTTCATCATGATTGGGACTACATTGAATCTATGCCTATGGCAGGAAAGAAAATTGATGATTGGATGTTAGAACTAGACAACATAGCAAAAGAAGTTAAAGTTGAATTGGTTTCAAAAGACATTGGGTGCCATTTGGTTGAAGTTTTGGAGGCTGTTAACAAAGTTCTGTTTGAATCGATTGGCTTCAGAAGATCACTTGTTGTAGATTCAAAATGTTCATACTTGCATTCTGCTTTATGCTCCAAATATGGCAGTGGTATGTATATGTTCATTGTATTTATATATGACATGCATTTTTTATTTTACTTTTTTTGATATTTTGAATGTGATTTGTGTCTATCTTTTCGGCAGCGATTTTGCTTAGCATAATATACATTGAAATTTGTAAAAGACTAAATTTGACCATTGTCGGGTCACGGGTCGGTGAAGACTTTTTGATTTGGCCCAAAACAGGGAATCCAGAGGTATATTTAACTTTAGATCAAATAATCTGTTAATCATATAAAGAACTTTGAAATATGAAAAATGAAAACCTTTTGTGTCTAGGAGCTTTTTAAGGTGAATTCAGGACATAGCTTGTTTGGGATTGTTAATGGACGATGTGTTGAGGACCCGAAGTCAATGGCGTCTGACTTAACCTGCAATTCACTTCCGGGTCTTGATATTGCTACAAACCGGGACATAATAGGGATTTATCTTGCTAATTTGATTGTAAGAATTTGCTTAAAATTATGAGAAAAACTTCATCTGTTGGTCAGTTTTCATCATGTTCTAAAATATTTGTAGAGGCTTCATTGGAAACGCGCGTCAAGAATGAACCATGGATTGATGTTGACTTCTCCACTTAGACCTGTTCATGATGATAATGAGAAATTGAGTAAGATTAATGGTTCTAGCATCCCGTTGGTGCGCCCTCAAGATCTTAGGCTGGCTATCATGGCCTCAGAGAGATTGTTGATCCTGCAGCCGCATAATTGGGCTTTGAGGAGGGATTATGGCATGATGTGGTACTATAGTAGGTATGATATCCTTTCTTAATACAAAAGTGACATAATGGACGTGTTAGATGTGTCATTAGCCTGTCAAAACGGATTTAGGCCAGTATAAATAAGTAATTTTGGTATGGCTGAGGTTGGGTTGACATATCATTATCTTTTTTCAGGGATTATGGGAAGGCGGTTCAAGAACTAAGCATTTGCATGGCATTTGCACCCGAAGAAGAAGCTGAAGTCCTCGAACCATTTGTGGAGAAGTTGCATTTGTTGCAACTTGAGTCGTCGTGGAAATCTCAAGGACAAAAGGGGCGCTTAATGGTTCAATAAATCCGATCTAACTTCTTCAAGTGCTTAGTTTGAGGGATATTGGCTCATCAAGTACATTTAACTTTGAAAATTAAAAGGATGTGTAGTGTACTGCCTAGGTAGCTTCCACCTTGTTTCACATGGTTACTATATGTACTTGATAAGGACATTGGCACATGTATCTTTTTAAAATGAAGCAAGTATATATATAATATAATATGGCACTTTTCTTATATCAAATTTGTGGGATGAGAGTCAGCACAAACCAACTATTCTTATATCAGCATGAATTACAATCTAACTTTAAGTTCCTAATTAGCCCTTAAAATCAAAAACTAAATTCTTAAATGGCTTAGAAATATATTAGAACATGCCTAATAGGGCCATTTGACCCGTTTGTGGAACCTATGTGGTGTTTGAGTGTGTTTTCCCTTTACGGAATATTTTGTGGAATATGTTAAAGGAGTACGTTCTTTTTTATATCTTTTTATATCATTCGAGTATATGAGACCCATTGAAGGAAATGATAAGATCGAGGACCTAATGTTTGAATCTCTCTTTAGTCGAAGAGATCCCTTGCAGCATGCAAACAAGGGGATTGAATACCAAGCGTCGACTTGTAGAAAGCCGCAGAAGGCGAAGTCAAACCCTTTCACCAAAACAAGTAAGGACACTACTTTTGAGGAGGAAGCCCACGCATAAGATGTACACCATCCTTAAAGGGAGGTGGACAACTAATCAAAACGTTGTTACTCCTTGGCCATCCGTCCTACAAATAAAGGATTAGAACCCCAAAGTTATTCGCGTTATCCATTCTATACTTACCTCTACTCTTACTTTCTCTATCGCTAATAACTTATCACCGAAGAAACCCCCCATTGATTCTCAAGTTGGAGGTTGATTGTATTAGACCCCCTTCCACAGTGAGACTAACGGTCTTTGTTTCCTGATTGTATCTTTGTTGGGGATTAGTCCTTAGCGAACAAATTGAATTTGGCATGGATTCTTCGTTGCTTCGATTTGTCACAGGCCTCAAGGTAAATTTAAATAAGCGCGCAGTCTTCGGTATTGGCACCACTTGTCCACTTCTAATCGATTAGAAGATATGGCTTTGATCCTTGGTTGTACGAAAGGGTCCTTCCTGTTAACACATTTGGGGCTTACCAAAGTGAACTTATCGAAGAATACTGAATTAGAGTCCCATTTTTTTACAAATTAGTCAAACAAATGATTCATGCCCTTTACAATAGAAAAAGAAATCAATTAAAAGCAAAAACTAATAACACTTTTTCAAAGTCAACAACACAGGGCGTTTAAAGTAACAAATTTAGATATTTGAGGTGATTATGTCAGTATTTTATTAATCTTAACGGATCAATTCATGCCACGACTATAAAAAAAATTAATAAAAAAAACTAAAACAAAACTACTCAAACAATAACACATAACTAAAAGTTACATCGTAAAACTGAGAAATATTATCCATTAAATCAGGCTTCAAATCTTGATGCACTTGTATGTTCGTAATATTTTGTTTAGTTGTTGCTTGTTGTGCATCACCAACGTCTTGTTAGAAAACGTCGATTTCAACGCAAGTATAAACCTCCCTCACTTTGTCTTCTAGTATCATGTCGTCTAATATGATACACGTATGCATCACATTAGCTTTTTGGGGCTTGAAAACTCGTGCTGGATGATCTATTACATCACTTATGCAAATTTTATACATGTTCACAAATGCGGAAAATGATGTAACAAACACAACCCCCTACTACTCAAGTTAAATACCCTTGACAAGATAATACATGTATTTTTAATCTACTCCACCAACTTGATATGAAGAATCATGTGCAACTCTTGTAATAATGTAGTTGAAGTCGTTATTCGGATTGATGAAACCAAAAAACTTGTGCCATATCCATAGGTGGAGTGACACGACTACTTCCAACATCTTAAATCCTTAATAGTTAATACCACTAGACAAAATACTTTTTGATAGTATTAACATTATAATGTTATTAACATCCTTAATTTTTATACACATGTATATATATAACATTTAAAAAAAAAAACTTCAAATAGTTTAAGAAGAAATGATTGCATGAAAACCAAGGTGGATTTCCTCACATATATTCCTTAAAAGTCTATCCACTTGGGCACTATTTGTCTCTCTCTATTTAACGTGGGATCATATTCACAAATCACAAATCACAAATCACAAATCACATTATCATGTTTTCTTTGTCTAGTAAACGTGCAAAATCTCAAGAATAAAGTTTTGAAGATTCCATTTTATTATATTATATGTTTATAACCAAATTAGATCTAGATCATAATGTGCTTCATTAAAAAAAAACCCTAACACTTAAATTAAAAAGACCCCACTTCCAATACTGCTCACATATATATAAGAGCAATCACCTTTATAAGTTTTCCAATTACTTTTTAATATTTAAAAACTATGCCTCCAACTCCAACCATATACATTCGGACATCTGATTATACATTATGCTATATTGCTACGAGTAGTAAATAATTTTTTAACTTTGGTATAGTACCAGAAAAAAAAATGCAAAATTACTAAGATCCGAGCATGTGTAAAAATTCATGATTGTAAACTTTTTTTCATGTCCTAGCTTCTTGCGATGAGTGTTTTATTAATAACAAATCGCATTTTAAGAAAAAAGTATATAATTTTTACCAATTAAGATTTAAAATGTAAATTATCAATCAATCAATCATACCCAGTGGAGTCCCATCAATAGCAAAGCTATAAATAGGGTCTGGGGAGGGTGGGATGTAGGCACACCGTACCTCTATCCAATGGGATAAAGAGGTGACTTTCAGAGAGACCCTCAGCTCTAGAAAACATATGTATGAGACAATATAAAAGGGAATCAAAGTTCAACAAATATAATTGATAATAACACGTAGTAAAAATGATAATATATATATATATATATATATATATATATATATATATATGGGAGAGTTATTTTGAGAACCATGGTAAGTTTTAAGAACTTTAAGAACTCAATTTTGGACCACACATTTAATTAAATGGTTTGGAATATATGGTTGAGATTAAATCTGGCAAAAAAGTCAAAGTAGGAGAGAGAATAAATATGTAAGTGGTTACACTAACTTTTACGTCCGTTACACATGTGTAAAAGTTGACTCGGTGCGTAAAAAATTTTGTAATTTTTTTACGTGTATGTAACTTACATATATTACGCATGTGTAAAAATTCGAAAAAAAAATCGTTACACTGAGTTCTTTCGAGTTATTAAAACTCAAAGTGGTTCTCAAAAGAAATCAATCATATATATATATATATATAAAAAGAAAATACCATAATGGTGTGTGACAAAAAATAAGGTAAATAAAAGCCCCTAAGGTATTCCTTTCTCTTCCTTTCTTCCTAAAAATCCTTAACTTTAATTCCACTTCTCCAAGAATTTCTATCATCAACCATGTCCTTGGAGAGATTTAGGTCTATCAGATCATGCCTAATCCTCTCATCCCAATATAGTAATGTTTTCTACGGATCTAACCGGATTCGTCGCCTGTCTTCTCTTCACATGTCCAAACCATCTCAATATCCACTCTCTTATCTTGTCTGATATGTTAGCTACCCCTAATCTCTCTCGAAACACAACGTTTGTTATTCGGTCTAACCTTGTGTGCCCACACATCCAGCATAACATTTTCATCTCTGCTACCTCCATCTTCCGCACTTGTGCCTTCATGATGGCCCAATAATCTGTTCCATATAGCATAATTAGATTATCATAATTATCTATATTACTCTATTAGATATACACTTATGTAATAAAGATGTTTTAAGTTTTCATTATAACTAATTTATCAGATAACTAAACTTATGTCCATTTTACTACCCGTATCATATAAGAACAAAGTACAACGTACTAGCACAAGCATTTAAAAGAATTAAATACTAGTAAGGATTAGCATGTTCCATGTTATGTTGCTATTATTATAATGGAGTGTGACCTCGACATAATTGATAGGCGACTAAGCAAATCACTTTATGATAGGACAATGGGTACCAAAACATTGGTGAGGTGTTATTCCATGAATTGTCTCTACCCAATCATAAGGTTTATAGAATTTTCTTTTAATGTGTGTTCCATGTAGTTAAATCAAGTTTTATGTTGATGTAGTATTTGTTTGATGGTAGCAAATAAAAAAATTATTTTGTTTGAAAATTTGTAATAATACATGAAGAGCCGAGTAGATATAACATAGTCAAATATATCCATCTAATGACAATTTAATATTTAGAATTAACAGAAATCATGATCCAACAATTTTTATGCTCCTTTGTAAACATCAAATTAGTTTCTTTCAAGACAAATATCTATACTATATATAATACATGAGTGAATGACCTTTTTAAATTTTAAGAGATACAATCACTCTTGCTTAAAGTATAATCACTAATGCAATCAATTTTGAAAATCTAGGGGTAGTATAGTCTTTGCTTACTATGAGCATGTACGGTTGAAGTTTTAACAATTTAGTTTGAAATATACTTACAATTATGGTCTTTAAACTTAAGGGTAAGTTTGTTAACTTATTAAATAGTTACATATTAACCCCCTTGTTCTAAACCAACAACCCTACGAAGTTTTAACGACAATAACTTTTTTACATGTTGATATTTTTTTAAAAAAATTACACAATAAAAACGAGCATTTTATTCTCTTTAAGTTGAGTATGGTATTGTTATACTTATTAAAATTTAAAAAATAACATGTTACGTGACATGCAATTAGGGCCGCAACGGGTCTGGTGGGCTTGGGTCATGTTTCAGACCAAGTTACCCATTCACCGACGAATGGTACAGTCCGACACCGCATTACATGCATACTATAGTCAAGCTACATGCGTACAATAGTGAGGTCACCGCTTATCCGTTCAATGTCATGTTTGAGCGTGTATCTCGTAGCATCGCGCGGGCACCAAGCTAGTATTATTTAAAGTGTGGCTTCTAAAAAGGTTTTTGAAATCAATAATTTGTTAGAAAATTTAAAATTCACAACATTCACCGGGCATATGTACCATAACCTAAAGTTTAACTAAACCCAAAACATTATGTGTGGTGTTCTAATGCAAAGGAGAAAGGGAAATGTCCTCTAACCGTTTCATAATGGTTTTTCTATTTCGATTGTACATTTTATATACTAACATGTTTAATTTTGAATAGTTGTTGATTGCATTGGTTCAAATGGTATCATGTGACATGTGGTAATTGGTACATTTTTTTAATATATTTTGATCAATTTGTGTTTGAACATTTTAATTTTGAGTTTTTATATGTGTTTGAAATTTTAATAATTTTTTATAAACGATTTACTTTTCTACATTTGAAAATTCTAGTTTAGTGTTTTTTTTCTACAAATACCTTTTCTTTTATCGTTTTTATATATTTAATTGTTTCCAACTTTTTTTATTAAATCTTAAATATATATAAATGAAAATTCTCTAAATTCTCTCAATCAACCAGATTGCTTTCAAATGAAGATTTCTCATTATTTGACCTGACTTCATGGGTATGAGTTTCACCAAACCCAGATAACCCTTAAGCGAGTTATAACATCTCATTATATTAAAATTTTATTTTACAAATATTTGATATGAAAATCCGATAAAATAAGGATATACTAAAAATTAATATCCATTTTTTATAAAGATATTATTTATAATTAAGAAACAAATTTATTGTAAAAAAATAAATAAGTGGGTCATGGGTAGAGATGGTCAAAAAAACCGGTTGGGGAACCGGTTTACCGGTTTAAACCGGAAACCGGTTTTTACGAAAACCGGTTTTTTAAAAACCGGTTTGACCGGTTTACAAACCGCCGGTTCGTCTTTCGGTTACAAGTTCTAGATCCAAAACCGGTTAACGAACCGGTTAATGGAAAAACCGGTTTTTTTATTAACCGGTTATGGAAAAACCGGTTAACCGGTTTATAAAAAAACCGGTTTTTGACCGTTGTGGAAAAACCGGTTAACCGGTTTCTCCATAACCGGTTAACCGGTTAAAAACCGGTTTTTAAACGTTGTAGTTACCGGTTTGTTTATACTGTGAAAAAATAATGGTTATTAAAAAAAAAAAAAAAAAAACCTGTTAACCTAAAAACCGGTTATTAAAAAACCGGTTAATAAAAAAAACCGGTTTATTAACCGGTTCTAACCGGTTTCTAAACCGGTCCTAACCGGTTAGACCGGTTAGGGTTTTGACAGAAAAAAACCGGTTATTAACCGGTCCGGTTATTAACCGAACCGGTTTTTTTCCGGGCCAAAAAAACCGGTCCGGTTAATAACCGAACCGGTTTTTTTAAAAAAACCGGTTTGTGCACCTCTAGTCATGGGTCTCACTAAACCCAGATTGCTTTTAAACCGATATAACATCTCATTTATCTATGAAACTTTTTTATCATCAAATCCTAAGTATATTATTCAATTTCTTACAATAAATAATATTCCAAAAATATATATAAATTATAAACAAATAACGTAAAACAACATATGAGGATGTAAATAAATTACAATACATGTTGCGTGCAAAAATGGAAAATGAAAGAAAAACTATAGAACTACGTATCTTAATCTTAAATATATATATATATATATATATATATATATATATATATATATATATATATATATATATATATATATATATATAAACGAAACCTTTAAAAGTTTTATGGTCCTTCTTACCATTCTCTCAATGCACTATATTGTTTAAAAGCCTACACTTTAAAATTAGTCTTTGTGTTTAAAAGCATACACTTTTTTACACGATTTGAGATGGAATGGTATCGATCTGTATCACACAAAGATGTTCAGTTGATGATATGTTTGTTTTTGACAATTTAGCGATATGCATTTTTCTATCAAAATGCTTTTAGATCTTGTGTGTTCATAGCTAATTGTTATTTTGATTGTTGCATTTAGGTGCAGAAGGATGTCACACAAGAAGAAGGATGGTTTACTTGGATTTCTTTCCAGGAAATGCGTTGCTGCTAAGGGTGGAAAATGCACATTATTGTTTTCATTTATTTATTGAGATTTGGTATTTTTATTTTATTTTTGTCAAGTTTTTAGTGACTACTTCACTCAAAGTGTTGTGTATTAAGGGCAAATTCCTAAATAAACATATTGGAGCAAATAGGATCAGTTAGTTGATATGCTGCTATTTAAGTTGTATTTTATGGATTATTCATATAATGTTTACCAGAACTTATATTGGCAAGGTTGTGAATTTTCATCTATCCAACACATGATCGGTAGTTGTCCTTACATATGAAACTATTTTTTTTCTTTATTTGAAACATTAGTTATAATGGTAATTAGTGTGAACAATCCAAGAGTAAACCGGTAACACAGCTGGTTATTTTATATATAGTTATAGTTGTGTATCAAACTTTTTATTGACTCGATTAGATGTAGGTTGTTATTTCTTGAAAAAATTTCGCTTGATATAAAATAAGCTGAAGACTTTTTTTAGTCAAAGTTGACTTTTTGATCTTTTGTGATTTTCAGAGGGTTAACACCAACTTCTAGTGAGCTCTGAATCTCATAATCTGTGCGGGTTAATTATGGGGTTTATATGATTACAAGTTTATTTGCTAAGCCTCAAGTTCAAATCAATGAAGCCATTTCATTTATGAAAGTTAAAGTGTTAAGCATTATAGGTTGATTATTTGAGGTTGTAGCTACAACTTAAATTCTTTTTCAATTGCAATGGGGTTAAGCATGCAATGTGGAAGCTACAGACAGTTTGTAGTTACAACCTAAAAGCTCAAAATTACTTAAATCATGCTTAGAGTATATTGGTCTTTTGGTGTTATGGCAAAAATATTAGCTATCATGAGAATTGAGAAGCAGTTGATTGTTATTGTATGTAGGCTGATGGTGAATTCTTACAAGCTAATATTATCTTAGGAGAGCTTGGTATTTTGAAACTTTGGTCAATTTTGACCACCTCTTGGTCAATTGTGATATTAGGAAAGGTTTGACTTTCCTGGTCAAATCTGACCATCGAGTCAAAGTTCGGCGGATCAATTGCATGTTTGGTTTCTGTACACATTGCAATGGTCATGAATATTTTAGTTAACAACTAAATATGATAGTTATAATCTTTATCTATATTGTACTTTATAAAGCATATGTATGTGTTTCACGCCCGCAAAGTGTGGGTTTCCCCAATATATTTATCAAACCTAAACAACTATCTAATAATCTATAAAAGAAAATCGAGAGTTTTAAGAGGATAAAAAATGCAAACGCATTTGGGTAAGCCTGTTATCGAAGTAAAAGTAATTTTAGGTACTAATATTGGTTATCACACTTACATTACTCATAGTAGTCTAATGCATTTATACTAAAAACTTCTATTTAGTTCAAGAGAATACAGTTTCGCGTTACAGTTTGTTTTTGTATGACCATTAACAGAAGTCGATGTTAGTCTCAAAATGCTTATTTTAGATAAATAATGTAAAGTTACAAAAATAAACAACAAATATGGTTTATAAAGAAATATTTAGTAGTTTATGTTTTAAAGTTTAAAGTTTTGTGTCTAAACATTGTACTATGTAATGTCATTCTCTGTAAGTTTAAGTCTTTCAATATTATGTTTTCCTTTGGATATGACTTACAGTTATAAATCATGTAGGCGTGTCAAAAAACATATTAAAATGTGTTGTCGTTTGAAATTATATATGTGTTTAATTGACGAGTTTAGTATTCCACCCGTGTAGCACACGAGTTAATAACCTAGTATCATAATAGACTAATAGTATATCAAATTACTTGATATATTGGATGCAATCTAGGGTGTTGATCAATGTTTTAAAAACCGGTATTTTATTTGTACCGGATTGGACTAAAAGATGGTACAACCGGTTGAACCGGATTATACCGGGAGGTTCAACCGGTTGAATAGTTTACCTTATAATTGCCTATGATGTAACTTTAATCCAAAATAACCTAAAACTAAATGATTTCTATAACAAAAAATAATCTAAAATTTATTCCATATTAAAAAAATTAATGCAAAAGCACTCAGTTTTAAAAAAATAGTTATAAAGTTTACACGTTTAAATGTTAATTGTTGGGTTAAAAGTAATTTTGAAAAAATATGGGCCACAGATATCAAAAATTTCTCGGGCTTAAAACCGGTTTACCGGTAAAAACCGGTATTTTGGACAAAAACCGCCGATACGGTGTTCTAGCAAACCGGTCAAAAATACGAGACTCTAAATACCGGCCTACTGTGCGAAATCCGGTTCAACCGGCCGGTTTGAACCGGTTTTTGAAACACTGGTGTTGATTGGTTTATTATTCAGGTTTCGGGTTGTTCAATTCGGGTTATTCGGTTTTTTTTTTGTATGGCACTGTATCCGATAACTAATCCATATCACAACACAAATTTACAATCAATTTCGTCGTGTCAAGTAGCTCGGGTTTTGTATGGACACATCTGTTAGCTTAAAAAAAATGGTTTACCTACTACAATTTTGGTCTGAAATATTCAACCACGTGTTTAGAAATTATGTAATTAATATAATTGAGAAATTTGATTCTATGTTTTTGTAATTGTATATAAGATATATTAGTGGAAGGAAACCATTAACTAACTCATTGGTGCATATCTTGTGTAGATTTCTTTAAGTCAGTTTGTGGTGTGAATGTCTGCCAGTGGGTTTGAACTCCCCTCTAGACATGTGAATGTTTTTTTTTTGTTAATGAAAATAAAGTGACTTAATTGAATGATTGCATAAAATACTTGTAAGTTTTTAACGACTTTATGTGAATCAGAAAATTTTGCTTGCTATCCATGGTCACAACTCACGTCATGGATTTGTTATAAATGCTCATCCAAAATAATCAATTATTATTTTTATTATATTAAGTTAAAGTAAAATTAGTTGCACCTATATATGCTAAATTCACAACGTTTCGGAAGAATTAACATATTCGGTCCGGCACGACTGAGCCAGGTGAAAAAACTAGTTCGGTTAATAAACAAAGTAAACATTTCTTTTAAACCATGAAATTTGTTCTTAGTTGCTCGACTCAATTTATTTTAGCGTTCCATTTTATTTCAATCCAATTTAGCAAGCGACGCAGCTTGTGGGTCCATATGTCTTCTATTTCGATGTAAAAAAGTTCAGACGTGCATATTAAACCATCAACTTTAAAAAAGAAAAAGAAAAACTTATTAACCACAAATAACGAAAAGGGGGCGAATTTTATAATCTCAAAGAAGCTCGAGCCAGCCATAGTCGTACCCAACTCTTGGGTTCAAACAAATAATGTATGTGTCACATTTGTATAATCAACTCTAATATCAAAATCCCTACTTGAGTATTTCTTCTTTCCCTACTTGTGTCACATATAAAGATAATTTTAGAAGACCAAGATTCCGCACCTGACAGCAACACTCAATCCACAATCTTTGGCAAGGAGGTGGTAGTCCCCGAGAATATGTGACCAATCAACGGTGACTCAGCTGCCCGAGAATGTCGACCACCCAAAACCGCTTGCTGTTTTTCTTGATATGTTGCCCAAGTAACCAAATAAAGTCCCGAGATGATCAAAAACCCTCCTACAATACTGTTTACACAACGAATAAGAATCACATCATTAACTTAAAACACGCCAAATTTAACTATGTACAGAAAAAAAAAGGAAAAAAAGGTTTTAACAATTTAAACAGAATGTGTTTCGGGTGATAAACAAACCTTCCCAGGTATATCGGGCTTCCTAGAAAAATTCTTGACAAAAACGCAGATGCAGCAGGTTGAAGTGGGTTGTAAAGTGCAACCAAAGCGGGTCCCAAAATCTTGTTTGACCAAGTTAAAAGTCCATAATTTAATGCGGATGATATGGTTCCCTGAAAATGATCAAAATATAATAATGTATTCATGTTTACATCTTCTAACATATGCATACAACGAAATGAAAATAAAAGTGATACTTACAGCATAAAGCACCGCCCAAAACTCAGATTCGGTCAAACTCCATTCTGTTGACTCGTTATTCATCACAAACGCGGTCGAGACTAAAAATATAACACCAAAAAAGTAGGAATATGCTGTAACCGACAAACTTGCAGGATATCTAGCCAACAATGGTGCCTGAATTGATTTTAATACAAAGTATTTAACTATAAAAGCGAAATTTGCACAAATTCTCGGGACCAAACTTGCAATTTAAACAAAAACAGGATGAAACCAATGAAATATGATCAAATACCTGAATAGCTAGAAAGGCTGCCATACACATGCAGTTTCCTAACAGGCATAACACACCAAGGTGCCACGTGTCAAACCCAAGCCCGATAAAAGTAGACAATAACCATCCAACCGGCTCGGGTTGACCCTTTGCACTAATTTCATTATGTATAGATAAGTCGTTTTCAGAATAACCAAATATAACAGGCCCACGAAACATAACCATGAAGATGGCACCGCAGACGCACACGAATGTACCTCCAACTTTCACTTGACCTTCAGTTCTAAGTAAATTCACTGTTTCTGTACTGCATATAAAACCACTTCATATGGACTCAAAGGAAAAGACATACAATTATATACACGTATATATATGTATACATTGACAAAACTAGTTGAACTGACCCCATAATTGTAGCGAATATAAAGGTAAACACAGGAATTGAAGGCTGTACAGCTGCAGCGTATGTAGGAGTTGTGTAGCCGAGACCGAAAAGAAACAAAAGCTGGTTTCCAAATATCCTATTCACGTTTACATAAGTTTAATAATAGTAATGAGACGCATGGTAATCAATAACTATTGATTTTTGGGCATGTAATAACGAGAACCTACCCAGTTAACCCGAGAAAGAAGAATGACAAAAGGAAACGCTTAGTTAAAGGTGGTCTTGTTTTCCTGAATATAACATATAAAACTCAACATATTAGAAAGTTGTGTTCATGTAGAATCAATTAATATATTAAACAATCTTGGAACTAAACAATATCATACGGAAACTACTAAACTTTGACGTTAAATTTCATCCACAAGTCATTAAACTTGGTTCAACTTTCTAACCATTTATTCATGAAGCAACACACTACATATAAACAGCATATACAGGTACAGGTTCTACAAGAATCTAAGTACTCATTTGATTCTATCATATCCTCAAATAACTGATCAAGTACATCTCATCCATAAGTGTATACCATTTATGATAATAAACAACTTCACATACGCATCAACAAGTATAGTTGTAAAAAATCCCGACGCACTGATTAATATTGCGCTATTCCGCCAAGTAATAAGTGAACGGTCAAATCCAGCCAAAATCAGGATTAACCGGACTTAGTCGGTGTTTTCTGGCGAGGTTTTAGCCAAAATTGGCGATTTTCGGCTGAAATCAGCGATTTCTAGCGAAATTCCAGCCAAAATGAGTATGAGTATATATAAAACTAAAAATTACATATAAAAATGTGTGCGTGTGTAAAATTGAAAATTATGCATTAAAGTCCGATCCCCACTGCTTGACTAGCGACTACTACAACCTTGTCAATAAGCGTAAGAATTCTTGTTTAAGCATAACAAAAACCTATAAACCACAGTAACATAATCACCCGATTAAAATTATATTTTTCCCCCAATTCTCTTATTACAAGGTTCTATTAAACCAATCACATATACACTTTCACCGCCTAATAGATAACATTTACATTTTCACCATGGTTGTAAAAACCGTGCCTAGACACAGACTACCCCACCGACTAGTCTCCAATTCGGTCAAAATCAAAATTTAATATATAAAATTTCGTATATTCGAAAACTTACATATAAATTTCAATCCGATTAATCCCCTAGTCCCTGTCCCACCACCCAACTATCGCCTATCGATTTCTACAACACTAATATTATAAGAATATCAATTTTTTCGAAAAACCCGAATCTGAACACAGAGATCTGAGAAACATTAACATACTTTTCACGAAAATAGGCGATGGGAGCAAGAATTAAAAGGCCAAGTACGTCACGATAGACGCAAAACACAAGACGGCTGACTCCAAAATTCAGGGCTACTTTTGTAATAACATGTGATCCTCCGGCGAAAAGCTGCACCATTGTCATCGCCGCGTGTGCCCGCCGTGTTTCTCCGCCGGCAACAATTCCGTTGCCGCCGATCGCCATTAATGCTTCAACACACAAACACACGCGAATTACGAAATGGGTATTTGTTTATTTGATTCGGATCGATCAGAATTTGTCAACTTTTAAGGAAGTTTTGAAATTTGGGGATATACTTTTAATTTAGGGTTGACAATTGGTCATTGGGTCGGCAAACATTATTAACCCGTTAATCGAAATTAATTGATAATTGAATTGTAACTTAATCAAGATTAATCGGGGTTATGGTTAAGGTTATTTAACCGATTAATCAGTTATGGTTGCGGTAAGGGCGTGTTGTAACCGTATGTTAACGTAATCGGAAAAAAAAAATAAGGCTGCTTACGTCGAGATGTATGTATTTATGTACGTGTGTGGATTGAATATAAGTATTAATGCTTTAATGGAAACCTTGAAAATATGTCTATGTATTCATTTGGTTGTCGTTTGATGTCACCATTTCTTTTTCCGTACTTATTTAGTTGAAATATTAGTTTAAACTTGGCTTGGTTGGTTAACTGAAGTTTGGTAATGGCTATGGTTAAGAGTAATACCTAAACCGCAATTTGCACAATCTCCTAGTAATTTGAGACCCCAAAGTCCCAAATGGTTACACGAGCGAAAGAGAAAACAAATTAACCAAACCAAAACTAAATTTATCACATCAAAATAGTGATTGACAGTTCGATTATTTTTTTATTTTTAGAAAAGAGAAAATTATAGCTTGGTTAGATTTATATATGTAATAAGAAATTTAGATTTATATGCTAATAATGACACAAAGCTTTGGTAGTTTCGGACAACTTTTTTAAACGCAGACATTTCATTGTACATCTGAACTGACTTATAGCCAAGCCAAACTCATATGTATAACTAAAAAACCTGTAACTAATAATTTTTCATTCATAGGTAAAGATAAGATTTGTTCTTTTTGTTCAGTTTGAGCCATAACCCAACCGATCGCTTAAATAAAACGGAAAAAACATAAGTGATCCATTTCAATCCAACGGTAAACTAAAATCCCAGCTTTGATTCATTTTAATTTTCTAACCAACCCATACACAAATGCATGATCAATTATGAAGCTCAAAATTCTATTAATCTATGTAACAAATTAACAATCAAATAAAAATGCAACTTACAGTCTAATCTAAGAAAATAGAATTTCCATATTTTGATTTGTATAATGAAGCCCAAAGACCAAAATGAATAGGCTAATTTGAAATCGCGAATCCAAGTAACGAGCCCAATATCATTTAGAATTTGGGCCTCTTTTATGAATTTCTATGGTGGTCATTCAAAGAATACGTGAACGTTATAAAATTAAAACATCAACTTTTAACTTTAGCTAAACTAAATTTTAATAATATAAAAGAAATCTATTGGTTTGGTTGTTAAGTTATTGTCATCAATAACACTTCTTTTACTCTCTTTGTCGAAACCGATTCCACTCTATTGATAAATAACTTCGTATTTCTAAAATTAACATCAACTATTTTTATTTGATCCAATAACGACGTTAAAAATTGTTTTAAAACGACATAATTAGAAGTGGAAAACGGATTTATAAAGAATGAGGTTGTCATTAGCAACGAAAATGAAAATTATGAGAATCACTCATTACATAGTACGGATAATTATTGATCAACAAGTTATATATCGTTTGAATTATTAAAATTCAATTTGTTTGCTTATATATATAACTTTTCAGTAATAAAAGATTGGGGTATAAATGTTAATATATGAATATTTAAATATCAAGTTTCTTTGATATTTGGTGCGGGTCAAGGGGCTGGGGCTCGTTGCTGACTCGTGACAAAGTAACTTCATGTAGAGATGTTCAAAACGGTTTGGGACTAGGAACCGGAACCGGTTCCTAACCGGTTCCTATATTCAAAACCACCTTTTAAACCGGTTCCAGGCTCGAACCGGTTAGGGAACCGAACCGGTTCTCCCACCCTCGGACCCCTAACTTATCTAACCGGTTCTTACCGGTTTCTAACCCGGTTCCTGTACCGTAACCGGTCAAAAAACGGCTATTTTTGACCCCAACGGTCAAAAAACGGCCAAAAAACGGTTAGGAAACGGTTCCGGTTCCTACCCGCCCCCACTCAGAAATGCAAGAACCGGTCACGGATCATCGGGTTGAATCAGATAGGGTCCGGTTCCTACAAAAAACGGGTAGGAACCGGTTCGGGTCCGGTTCGGGTCCACCGGTTCGGTTCCAGGAACCGGTTTTGTTGATCATCTCTAACTTCATGTAAATCTTAGTTATAGAAGAGTAAGATGCGTTGCAAAAGTATATGAAGCGTTTAAGATAAAACCATAAAAGATACGAGAACTAAGAGAATCAATCAAACACATACATTAATAGTTGGATTTATTTAAAATTCTAACTAAATACATGAAATTTTTGTGTTTAAAACTTGTTAAGAGTAAGAGAGGGAGATAATAAATACATGAGTTCAAACAATATTTTACTTTATTCTCAACCAATTTGAATAGTGTGTGCACTTTCTCCGCTATACCAAAACATTTCCACTTTTTACTCGACGTCTCTCTTAAAGTATCACCATCGACCCTCTCCTTATGGCGTTATGGGTTTCCATATGAAGATGTAGATATATATATTTATCGATACTTTTAAGTATAATAATAAATAATCTTTTCATATGAAATTACTAGACTTTAACAATATAAGTGATAAGCGTTGAACGTGTTACGACATGGAAAACAGGAAGGCAAAGTTCGTAATTTACGAGAACAACAATCAAATTTATAAAATGTATATACCAAACATCACATATGTAACATGCTTATACTTTATCATATAGCATGAAGTTTGTGTGTGTGCGCGCATGTGGTTTTTTTTTCTTTTCTTTTTTTTTATTTGTTTTTTTTGTCACTAATGAGATTTGATCACTCACCATTTGGAATGACAAAGTCTTATCCAACACATTAATACTATTAGGTTAAAGTGTCTTTAGTAAGTATTATTATTTTTGTTGTCGTTCTCATTATTGTTGTTATAATATATAAATAATTTAGTTTCTTTTTTTTGTCATATTTTATGTAATAATGTATTTATAATGTAATATGTATGCATTATCATCTAAAATAGAAATTATAATTATATATTTATATAAATAAGAGACGTGTAAGTTCGCAAAGTTTGTATGAGCATAACTTGATTCAAGCTTTAGACTACTCTTCTTATCAAAGATACTCGTGTCTAGTGTTATCAAGATGCGTAGAATAGTTTCTCTTCCCAGAATGTTAAAGTAGCGTTCGATATGCATGAATGTCAGGGGAATTGGAATGAGTCATTGTGAAAGAATGAAAAAATGGGTGTTTGATTGGTCAATAAAATGGAATCAACGATTACATAAGGAATCTCATTCCATCAAAACATTCATCCCCCCCACCTTTTTTTACTCACCATACTCTATTGACAAAACCGCCTAACAAGTATCACCACCACTGCCAACGATGTAAGACAAAGTGTACATCTTTATTCATCAAAATCAACTTCGTATTTATAGAAAATTCCATACAAATTTGTTGTAATGGTACTTATTTAAGTAATTTGCGAATTTGCAGGCACGAGCATCCACCCGATAGGAAAATGACGAAAAAATGGTGCTTCGTGAAAAGGCTGCACTACCATGCAGGGAAGTGCATGACCATGTCGGAGGTGCATGGCCGTGAAGATGCATGGCAATGCACGTATGAACGTGGCAGCGCCAAGCCAATGCGAGAATCTTTCTGAAAGTGCATGTCCGTGCCAATGTTAGAATCATCCGGAAGTGCATGACCGTGCCATAAAGGTGCATGACCGTGCCAACCTTCTTAGAAAGATTTGAACTTTAACCAAATATGGAAACTACGATTCTGGTCGAACGAAAGCAAAACACTGACTTACTAAATCGTTGCACGATCGTGCCCCTGTTGTGCATGGTTGTGCACTTTGTCCAAGCAGCTTTATAAACCCCCATTTGTCTTCATTTTCAAGTGTGGAGCTTTGGAGATTCTCTCTTAACCAAGTGCAGAAATTCAAGAAGATTTCAAGAGAGTTTTAAAGGCTTCCAACACAAGATCCCTCATTCGATTCTTCAAAAATTTTTGAAAGAGAACTCATAACAGACCCTTGGGTCGCGTATTGCAACGAACCAAGGAAGAAAATCATCGCATAGCGCGAGCCAATTTCTCCTCAAAAAATTCCTAGAATCATCAAGCTACGCAACATGAACAACTGTTGTCCGCCGTGATGCGACACGTTAAGAAATTCTAGAACTTCGAGTTTTAACGCATTTGGTCCTTAGACGAAACTTGTAAATGGATAAATAATATTTCAACAATATAACATGTGCAAATATTCACTAAATACTCCACTTTATAGGTAATGAGAATTCGAATTACAAAGCAGATCGAGTAAACGAATACAAATACAAAAACAAATTTTGTCGAATGTCATAGTTTCGTACTAAGTTTTCAATTTTAAATTTCTAAACTCCAAAATGTTAGTAATTCAAGACTTTTAACTAATAAATGTCTAGAGTTCAAACTATTAAATGTCTAAAGCTCGAAGTTATTAGCAACAAAACATACAAAATAAGTTTAATGTAGACACTTGATTGATATTTTATCCTAACAGTAGAACAAACAATTCGTTTATCAAGCGTGACAAAAAGCAGTAGTCGGTTTCTCAAATGTGTAATTGAAGTATCCAACGACTTTTTAAGAGGAAACTTTCTTGCAAAGTGGAATTGTGGAAGTATTGAACAAACGGGTAGGGTTTAAAATTAAACTTTGAAGTCAGCATTAAAGAGAGAAATTTAAAAATCTTCAAAAATTTGTGTATGTGTGTGTACATATATTAAACTAAAAAATAACTATAGCAAAATGAATCGAACCAAGCGAAGCTTTGCTCGCGCTTGGTTAGTTTTCAAATCGAATCAATCCTATCTGTTATTTTCAAAGCGAGCCATAATTAAACGAGCATTTTTCGAATTATTTTCAAGCTAGTGGCAAACAAGTATCAAGCAATGAGCAATTTGAATAACCTTAATAGTACTATATGCCTTATAATTTTGTATTGGATAATTTAATAATTAATAAGTGGACAGAATTAAATTTGCGATGACAAGTTAATAATTAATGGTGCGCGTGCTTTGGTAGCATAAAAAATATACATATGATAAAATTCGTGGATTTTCTGGTCACTCAATAATTCTATTAATCATGTTTCCCCACTCATGTCCCTCGCCAATAACGACCCCATTTACTTGCTCAGCCAAATCTATTTTTGGAAACAAAAATTACTTTTTTTAGGTATGATTGTTAACGACTCGTTTAATATTTCTTATCCGGAATGAAAGACTTGAATTACTTTGTTTTTGTCAATGGATCACCAACTCTGTTTCGTTAATGTTTAATTTTTCTTGGGATATTATAGTTTTTAATATTGGAGAAAATAAATTATATAAAAAGGAGTCGTGGCATGGATAATTAACATTAACATGACACTAATATATTTTTGTTTTCAAATGGAAATCTGATCAGCAGATCATGTTCCTTGTATTAACTACTATATGTATTAGATAATTAATTAAGATGTTTGGTATAGAAACATGTATGAATACATATATAAAAATTTAAATAAAAAGTCCACATAAATCGAGTTTTAAAAATAGGTTTTCACCTACAATTAAATTACATACGATGGACAAGTGTACTTATCGTTTGTAATAAAGTGTTGGTAAGAGCTGAGTATCAATCCATGGGCTCAGTAATTTTATACTACTAAATCTTTGTAAATGACCAACCGAACAAGTAATCTCAATTTGAATTTTTTAACTACTTAACCTAGCATACAATAAAACAAAGCAAGTAAAAACAAAAGATACAATCAATCCAACAAAGCTACTTAGACCTTGCATCCATTTAAACTATTGATACAATTGATAATGACAAATCATCATGAATTAAGATAAATATAAATATTAGATTCTAATAAGGGTGACCTAATACTAGCATCAAAACATAACGATGAGCATCCATTCAAGTTTGTAAACTATATTAAAGCAAGATTGAAGATTGGAATTGAAAACTATATTAAAGCAAGATTGAATATTAGAATTGATGATTCTTGTGGACGATGGAAACCTTCAAACTCCTTTTGAAACACCCTTTAATTTCTGCACTAATTGAGAGAAAATAACCAAGGCTCCAGACCCCCAAAATGAAGAGAAATGAATTTTATAAAGCTGTCTGGACAAAGTGTACGGCCGTGCACATAAAGTGCACAATCGTGCACCATATAGTAAGCCAATGTTTTGCTTTCGGCCGACCAGATTTGCAGTTTCTCTCAGAGGTTTGGCACGATCGTGCAAGGATATGGCACAACCGTGCATGGCTGGCACTGGCTGCTGCACTAGGTCGTGCAAGATTTGATTGGCTCGGGTCTGGCATGGTCATGCCCGGGTATGCGCATGGTCATGCCCAGTCATGATTCGGCACTAGCCAGTGCACTGACCTTGATCCTCGGCATCGCACAGTTGTGCCCGACATCTGGCACGGTCATGTAGGGTCACTTGGCTCGGCACACGGTCGTGCATATCTAGGCAGAATTTGGATTTTGTCCTAAAAAATCATTTTTTTTCGTTGTAGGGCGGACACCCAAACCTGCAAATTTACAAATAACTTAAATAAGTACCAAATATAATGAATTTACATGGAGTTTTGATTAAATATAGGGATAATTTGATGCTAAAAGATGTACACTTTATGTAACAGCATATATATAAATATGTAAAAAAGGGTGGTTATATACAAACACCAGCCCCCTGTTGTCTGAATAAGGCTATACGGCTCGTATAGGGCCTATAAGAGTCGTCTAGCCCTAATTTATTGACATGCGTACGAAGGTGACAGTGTGGCAGCTTTTTGCAGTCTATACGAGCCTTATAGACCCTATACGAGCCGTATAGATTTTCCAGCTCGTATAGCCCAAGTAACGCGTCTGACTAATACGAGCTGTATAGGGTCTATACGACTCATATATACAGCATGTCAGCATGTACTTTGACTAGAGATTTATAATAGGGTCTGACCTATACGGCTCGTGTAGGGCCTATACGATTCGTGTCACACCCCGACCAAAGGTTGCGGAACATACCGAGGTGTAATGATTGCCCATAAGCACATGACACTAACTAAAACGACAATATTTAACAAACTCATTTCATTTCACAACATAGAAAATGTCACATAACAATATTTATAAGACGAATACAACAAAATATAGAAAATCATATATTGTTCATTTTGCTAATATCCTAAAGGTATTTGTGACGTTTTCTTCAAGCTCCATAATTGTGACATTCGTCAAATTCAGGTATTCGATTTTCATTCGCGTTTTGTTTTAATAAATTATACTTAGAACCCGTATTGTATTGTAAACCCAACCCAATAATTTTATTTATCATTTAAGTCGATCTTTAAATTTTTCACGTACTTAGTTCATCAAAACTCGTCATGTAGGCGTGTACTAATCGTTGTTCTTTTAACATAAAAATTAGTTTATAAATTGTAAGGGGTAATCTTTGCCATTTTTGAAACCTATATTAACATTTCTTAAGTTTTATACACTTTCGTAAAACATTTAGAACTTCAGGGGCTAAAGTTAAACATTTATAAACCATCATATATAAACAACAAACCCTAAACCTAAACCAAAACCACCAACCGCCCCCATCTCTTCCTCCTTCAATCCGACGCCGTTTTTCCGGCGACCGGAATCGACTCCGGCGAGTCCGATTTTCCGGCAAGACCACCCCCATCTTCGTCTCGGCACTTCCGGCGCCGTTTTCCGGAGTCCGACGACCTCCAGCGAGCACCACCCACCTCCCTCGTTTTTCCGGCGAGCACACCACCACCGAACCCTCTTTTTCCCCCTCTCCGAATCGTCTTTCCGGCGACCGGAAAGCCGCCCGCCGTGCCCCAGCGCCTCTCACTGCTCTCTCCGTCGCAGCTCTCTCTCCCTCTGTACTCTCTATCTTTCTATCTCTCTCCGTCTTTATCACTCTACGGTTCCATCTCTCTCTCTCTCTCTCTCTCTTTCTGTGCTCTCTCTCTCTCTCTCTCGCCGTGTTTCTCTCTCTCTCTCTCGCCCTGTGTGCGCGCGCGCCGTGCTCTCTCTCTCTCTCTCTCTCTCCCGCCGCTGTCTTAAATCTCCGGTGGTCTCAGCTCGGGTTTTTCCTGGTGTAGAGCCACGACTTCATAAACATCAAAAAGGTAAATTAATAATGGGTTTTAGTGTTATTAGTTTTCGTATATCGATTATCGGATTTTAATAGTTAATAATCGGTTTTGTTTATTGGTTGTACTCTTGGAAATGGGTTGGACGGGTATGGAGCTGGTGTGAATTGGGGAAAAGACGAACAATCGGGTTCGGGTCTCATCCTAGACCGATTTTAATATTATCTTTATATTTAACAAATTTATTGTTACTATTAGTATTAATATCAATAAATAAAAATTATTATTAGTATTGTTACATATAACTTACTATTGTATTTATAAATTGATATTATTATTAGTATCATTATTCTTATAAATATTAAAGTTGTTATTATTATTAACAAAGACCATATTGTTATTATTTATAAAAAATTATATTTTTATCATTAATTATTAGCAATAATATTATTATATTTATTCAGTGAACTCGGTTAGAAATCGAACCAACATCGAGGGTGGTATCATTAATACTATCAATATTATTTATTATTATTATTTTTATCAACAACATTTTAATTAATACCAAGATCTTTATTCTTTAACTATTATTATTAGTAGTATACTATATTAGTATTATTAATAATAATTATTGTTATTATTATTATCATCATTATCTTATATATCTATATATATTTATATAACATTTTTTTTGAATTATTATTATCACTACTATCATTATTAATTAATAATATTATTATAAGCTTTATTTTCAATTCATTTTTATAAAAACCGAACCCCTCGTTAAGGATTTCATTTACGATTTCAACTATAGTTTCATTATGGTTTCAAGTTCATTAATATATATATATTACATTATTATTTTAGCTAAGGTGTTTATCGATTCAAGTCGGATCTATTCGTTTACCGTTCGAGCTACATTTATTTGTCTATTTATTTCTCGGTTCATCAATCGAGGTGAGTACTTTCATACCCCGTTTTCTATCTTTCATTTTGGGGGTGACATTTCATACTTATCAAACTAAATGCTTTATTTATTTGAATCTTTAAACCCACAAACGTGATTGTATACTTTACTTAAATAATTGCTCGATTTGGTGTTCTATTCTTACATGCTTATGTGTTTATCGCTTACGGATGGTGGAACTATAAATCCTAGACCATTTGGCAACCCCTCTTGGCAAGGTGTCGTTAACGTAATGCAATTAACGATAACTATAAAATCCTAGACTACTTGGCAACCCCTTATAGCTAGGTGGTGCTAATGTGTTTAGCAATGGTCAATAAAATCATAGACAATTTGGCATCCCCTTATAGCTAGGTGTCGCTAACTTGTTTAGCGATAACTATTTTATCCAAGTTTATAGCTTTTATTTATTGTTTCGTATACAAGTTTTGTGGCTTTCTTTTATTATTATATACTTATATGCTCAAACTTATGAATTGCTCACCAACCTTTGTGTTGACAAACTTTATTTTATGAAATGCTACAGGTTTGACTTTTGTTGACTTGAGGACTTGACGAAAAACGTTATCAAGACTATTAGGGTATTAGTAAAACGAACAATATGATTGCTACTTGTTTTCAAATTTGTTTATATGAACGAGATGTGTTGTTTATTGATTTATGAAATAAAATGAGTTGATTAAATATTGTCACTTTAAATAGCGTCTTGTGTATTTGGGCAATCGGTTGCACCCCGGCATGTTCCGCCACCTTTGGTCGGGGTGTGACAGATTGGTATCAGAGCCACAAGACTATAAGATAGGTGGTTAGACGTAACGACCTAGTATAGTCTTTACTTTAGGGTCCTTATACGTGTTGCCTATACGTGTTTACCCTACTTGATTGTTCAATACACTTGTTTATTTATATACTTATTTATTTCATAAAATCGTATATATACAAAAATACTCGAAACATACTACGGTATCCTTACCTTACTTTTGTTTAATTTTCTATATACACATACACACACTTTCATAGTACTCCAAGGTATCTTTGCCTTAAAACGCAAAAACATTAGTTTTTATTGTGTTTATGGATAACGAGCTTAACTTGGATCCCGTTGTTTCAAATCTCCTTAAAGATTGTCTCATATGAGATGACCATTTTAAGTAGTCGAATGCGAGCGTTCCGCTTGTCATTCTAATTTTCGGTGTCAAAACAATAGAACTGCGGTGGTACGTGGACTAGCGTTTTGACATGATGTTGTATTCTGATTTATTATTTTTGTTACAATCGTTATTTGAGTCGAAGACATGAAAAAGACGCGGTGGTACGTGCACATGTTTAGACTCTAACATGATATATTTGTAACAAAGGTTTTTAGTGTCAGAATATCAAGTCATGGTGGTTCATGCACGATTTTTCCGCCTTAAAATCTTAAAACATTATTATTACATTTCAAGAATTTAAACCATTTTCCCTTTATTTTGTTATAAATTCTTATCACAAGCCCTCATTTATAAATGTTGTATATATATATATATTACTAATTTGAGACCCCGTGTATTACACGGACAATTAATGAAAAAAAAATAATGTTTAATAATTAAGCGAAACACAAAAAATAAACTTATCATGCATATTAAGAGACGGACGCTGGATAGTAATGTTTGAAACAATTTTGATATTGATTCATTTATTTCCATCCTTCAAATTAGTATTTACTATTTAGTGTTATTAATTAACAAATAATAACAGGTAATGCATGATTTTTGTATATTTAGTTGGTTTTAAATTGTAAGGATTAATATGAGAGTGACAAGTGGCATACTATTATAGGCTTTTATTAGAGAGTTTAGATATTGTTAATAATTCTTTATATTTCGATTTTATATGGTAAAGTTTTACACCAATTTACTCATTTTGATTTCACAATGATTTTATTACAAGTTTCGTTCATTGTGACCTCTTCGATATTAGTTAGAAATATATGTATATGTATATAGCTATTTCGATTTGTTTGTAATAATTTTAATATGTCATTTATTTTCATTAAGCCTATTTACATACAAAAATCTTATCATATAAATTTCATCATATTAAAAAGGTTCTCATGATAAATTTTACCCTAAATTTTCAAGTAAATTCCCATCATATAAATCTTAAACTGTCTTTAAAGTTTTCATACAAGATTTCACAAAATTTCATTTTTATAACGATCCCGTTGATTTTGGAACTATCATGTGACAATATTAATTATTTAAAATTTTCTCACGACATTTTAATTACACTATATTATATAATATACATGGTAGAATTTTCGTTACCCAAATTTATTTTCATAATAACTTTCATCATGAAATCTTTGGTTCATTATAAATTTTCGCAAATAAAAATTTACATCACACGATTTTCCGCGTTTTAAAATTTTTATGATAGTTTTGCCCTGATTTCTCAAGAAAGTCACAAACTAATAGCTTGTAATTTTCTTGAAACTCTCATGAAAAACTTCGTAGAAATTTTATTTAAAAGACCAAAAATCGTTACTTGTGAATTCTCGATTTGCATTGCCGGACATTTTAACTTACCACGATATTTTCGCTACACGATATTAAGTAACAAACTTGGTAAAAAAAATTTCATTACGCAACTTTGTTTTCCCAAAAACGACATTCATCATTTAGTATTGAAACCTCATAGCAAATTTTAACATTCAATTTACGTATTTTAAATTTCCTCATAAGCAAAATAATAATAATAATAATAATAATAATAATAATTAATAATTTTATGTTAATATTTATACAAAAATTTGTGTGATTCACACGCTCGGATCTCAAAAAAAAAATTCTGTTATTATAATATATATTCATATATATATTAACTTGTGATTTTTCTTATCAAAATTTTCATGGATGCTTCAAACATTATTTATAAATTATGATATTTTCAATTTAATACCTATTATTAGTGAAAAAAAATCTCCCTAGACGCAACCAAGTTTCCAAACACCCGTATTCCCTCTCAAACTATCGCCTCAAATCAAACCATCCTTCCACTACAAAAGCTTTCCCGCGTACTCAAGTATTTCCTCAATATGAGCGAAACCTAAACATCCAAAAGTATACCCTTACCAACTCAAGCCCCATGCAAATCCAAGATGTACAACATTAACCCAAAAAAAATCCATAAATACCAAATCTCTCACGCCACGAAAACCTATCAAACTCACTATCCTTATACTTCAAAGACACCGACAAACACACTCACGAATGCTTTGAGCATATACAAACCAAAGTTTACCCAACTAAGACTCAAAACCCTTTGACCCATACTATGTCGAGTCACAAACCATATTGCCACACCGTTCCCATCCAACTATAGAGTTTGATATCAAAATGGCAACCCAAACACTCCTTACTAAATACATGTATAAACCGAATCTCAACCCAAACTAGTCAAGATCAAATTATCCAACTTATCAACTTAACCCGAGCTCAAATAAACCAAACCTCACCTATTAGCCCAACCACTACTCACACAAATCAGCTAAGCCTAACCCACTCAAATGACCAAAACTCAACAAACCCCATCAATTCAACTCAATAAAACACAACTATCCAAGCCGACCTAAACACTCTCACTTACCACTAAACTTCCAAACCATTCACCGTACGAAGCCTAAAACCCCTCCCTACACATGCAAGCTTCGTTTTTTCCCTAAATTTTTATTTATTTATTTATTTATTTATATATACAACTAGTGCATTTATAACAACCTCATGTATTCAAATAATCGCTTTTAAATAATAAACTCCAAAAATATGTGTGTGTGCATATATATATATATATATATGTTTAAGTTCATGAGAGAAATCAAATTATTGCAAGAAATGTGAGAAGTCAATCCAACCAATCAGAAATTTTCTTTTGTTTTCTGATTTATTTTAATCACAAGGGTGTTTTAGTAAAAATGAGTTTTTTCTTAATTTTTGGTAACTAGTTAATATTTGAAGAAAGTTAGACAATAATTATTTCATTTATTTCTTTT
>NW_027502247.1:0-16748 GCF_021521415.1 Bidens hawaiensis
GCAAATTATAACTAGAATAATAAACTCGTCATGCATGTTATAATAAGCGTGGTATGTGGCATGTACTGTATATGATAAGTATAATGTGTTATACGTTCAATATGTTATATTACTAGTTGTTACATGCTTATACGATTTATAAGAAGGCTAGATGATTAAACAAGTTACATTATATGTTATGTTACATATTGGTTATTTAATGGAACCTTAGATTATAATACATAGGAAATGTTTTATAAATTATTATGTAACATGTCACATATGGATTAATAAAAAAATAGCCTAAGGTATTATTCCATTAAATCAATAATAAAGGTTTATTAATACAAAGAGGTTACAAACTATTGGATTTCCAAAACTTTTCCTTTCCTTTTCCCTCTCTTGCCTTGGCCGTAAACCACACACACACACACACACACTCTCACTTTGTTTTGCAAACACTCTCTTTCAATCTCATTTCCATACACAAAAGGTTTGGTGATTATTGGGAAGCAAGGGGAGTAAACATTTGGATCAATCAAGTGAGAAGGTTATTATGTTTTATTTTATAAATATGAACCTTGTATCCAAATGATTTGGATCATAGAAAGGAGATGATCAAAGTTTGATGACTCAAAAGAGTTGTATGTGTTTTGGTTTAGAAGTTTGAATCTTTTATAAGTATATTTGTTTTTCTTATGAAATCAAATGGATAATAAGAATACATGAAATTTGATTGTGTAAGAATGATCTTTGATGATTTAAGATCATAAGGATGTAAAAATCATGACTTTTGTGAATTGAGGTTTGGATCATAGAAAGGAGAAGATCAAAGTTTGATGACTCAAAAGAGTTGTATGTGTTTTGGTTTAGAAGTTTGAATCTTTTATAAGTATATTTGTTTTTCTTATGAAATCAAATGGATAATAAGAATACATGAAATTTGATTGTGTAAGAATGATCTTTGATGATTTAAGATCATAAGGATGTAAAAATCATGACTTTTGTGAATTGAGGTTTGAATCTGCTTGCAGACAGACTTTGTGTCTTAGATTGTAGGGTGAATAATTTGATGATACGTTTGTGTTTCCGGTTGATTTTTGATTCTATGAACAAGTAATTTGAATCTGGTTTTCAAAAAGTCAAGAATCGTAATTTTTGGACTTTGTTTGAATGCTTTTTATTAATTTACAAAATCGGGTTGCAAACCTGATTGAGAGGTAAATTTTCTGAGTTTTGTTATAAATTGCATAACTTGATGTTACACATAGATATGGATATAATTCCGCTTCTGGAATGTTGTAAATTGAAGTAGGAATCTAATCCAATTGGTCTTGCATATATTGGACAAATATTGAATTTTTGACAAGTATTTGTTTACTGCTATGTCAAAATAAATATAAAAATTAGGTTGATGTAGTGTGTGAATATTCTGTATGTTTTGTTGATTATAAAAGTTTGAAAAAATATATGCTATACCTAATACTTGTGAGAATATGTGTGAATTATTTGGTAATTTAATTTCAAGTTTTGGTTGGTGAAAAAAATCGGTTTTGGATTTTTGAAAACTTGTTAAGGATGATCAATATATTGATTGGTTAAAATAGTTGTAATTTGTAATATATTGATTATGCTAAATTGAATTTTAACTTTATGGGTCAACTTAGAACTGTTTGACTAAGTGGTTAACCTTACTTGTGAAGTGTTGCAAGTGGTAGGAGTTAGACTTAGTCATAGGATTGTGTGAAAAGTGGCTAATTGCACATTTCTTTGGTTATTGTTAAATTGTGTTTAGGAACATCATGTAATTATTCAAAGTCTAGATTATTGGTCAAAGTCATCAACGGGCCGTCGTTCAACATTTTAGTCAAAGGTCAACATTTTTGTCAACTGTCAACAAAACTCAATTTTTAGTCTTCGGTCATCGAGACTTGGACTTTTTAGTCAGCGGTCAACAACTTGGACCTTTTGGTCAAAAGTCAAACGAAAAGTCAAACTTTGGTCAAAGTCAATAAAAGTCAAACTTTGGTCAAAGTCAACAAAAAGTCAAACTTTGGTCAAACTTTAAATAATCAAGGGAATTGTTTGGATTAAGGGTTTCAGGAATCGCTTATCAAATACTTATAGTGCTTGTATGATTTAGGCACTATAACAACATGACTTAAGAAGTTGACTTTCAATTTGAATCGCATTCGAGGTGAGTTTCACTACCCCACTTTTTACTTACTCCTTTTGGGGGTAAAACATGCAACATACAAACTTTTTGGATAATTGTAGACTTTTTAATACTTCATGGGTACATAGTGCACTTAAACTGAAGGCCCCCATGCACATTGGACCGTTAACGATTGTACATTGGCTCGTAATGAAAGGTAGTACTACTGGGTTTGACAAACCCCCTCGGGGCTCTCGGTTGAGGGAGCCGCCGGGCGTCTCATTTACTAGAAACACACTAGTATTATATTAGACTCCGTGGGTGGCACAAACTAACTAGTCAGGCTCGGTCACAATGGAACACACACTAATATAACATGATTGCTAGCCTAATTACTTAGCGGTATTACTAATGCATACATTATTCGTACAATATCTATGCTTTACTATTTACACTGTTTACTTACTAAATGATTTTTTTGACAAACTTGTTTTTAACTCAAACTGTGAACTCACCAACCGTCATGTTGACCCGTTTTAGCATGTCTTTCTCAGGTCGCTGATAGTGCAAGGATAGGAGTTGCATTCATGATCACCAATAGGCATTGCATCATAAGTTGGAAATTTATTTACTTAATATTGTTATGGCTTGCGCATGTTTTGGGCGCTTTAGACTATTTGATTTTGCTTATGGATGTTTTCCCGTTATGTTATGCTTCCACATATTAAAACATTAAGACATTAACTCTGAATGGTTTTCCCAAATATGGGACAATAAAGTTTATCTAAAATATTTAGACGTCGTTTGTTGTAACTAATGATTGGGATCTTGCTTTGTCACGCCCCTCTCGGTAAAACCCTGCATGTGAAAAATGAGGGTGTGACAAAAATAGTCATGGCGGTGTTTCGTGCGAATAAATTTACCTTACAAAAGGCGAAAACAGAATGTACTAGCTAACCAGAAGGTGGGATTTAACAAAGACACTTTGAGGTGCTACAACTGTCAGGAGCCGCGTCCGGTGAGCAATGGAAGGAAGGAAATAGAGAAAGGGCTCTGGTTCCGGTGAGCAATGGAAGAGGAGAAAATATAGCTGGTTCTAGTGAAAGTAAGCGCGGATTGGTAGCTCAACATTCTCTTGGAATGATCAGATGGCAGCTCTCAACATGAGTAATCAGACTGCCAACTTTGCCACGATTGATATTGCTGAAGAAGAAAACGATGCTGAGGAACAAGTTAAGGATCTTTAATTTTCATTCACGGCTTTCACTTCTTCCAGCTCATCTGAGGTAAGTTCTGAATTATGTTCTCAGTCTTGTGTTAATAAAGTAGATCTATATAAATCCCACAATAGTAACTTGATTAGAGAAATTGAGGGAAAATAACATGAGAACTTCACTCTTAAAAAAATTGAAAAAGCTTTAAAAGAAAAACTAGAGGCACAACAAAAGGATTTTTCTAAACTTCAATCCAACTTTAGCATAAAATGTTGTCACCACTTAGATGCTAAGCAGAAAATTGCTGATTTGACCGCTGAATTAGAAGCTTCTATGCTGGAGATTGCCAAGTTGACTAATAAATTTGAAAATGGTTAATTCAATTTCAATAAAATTCAATGTCTCTAGTGCCGTTGTTGAGCCATAACTTAAAAACAATTAAAATGGAAAGAAACCAAGTGTGAGGGTATTGGGTACATTGTGGTTCCCCCTCCTTATAATGATATCTACATTGGTCTTCCTCTTACTAAGGAAGAAGAAGAAATATAAAAATTTATGCTGTATGGTAAGCCAACTTAAAATGGCAAAGGTGCAATTGGCTCAGTAAAACCAACTTAATCAACCTCAGGGGTGAATGATACTAATGTGTTTACTTCACGCGCAGATGAAGTAATTATTGAGGATTGGACTGATGAGGATGATGATTTACCTGCTTTGAATAATAAAACATTAACTCTAATGTTCAGTTAAATTTACCTGTTTGAATTACGTCACTTAAAATGTTTGTGTGGGCTCTGTTGATGTGCGAAAAAATATATATATATAAATAAAACACAAGTCGCAACTAAGCTTTAAAGACCAAACAATCTATCCTAGTTCACACAAACGGCAAGTGTACCGGTCGCGTATAGCACAGATGAAGAAAGTCCGGATATCGAACTCGAAGACACGTGAAAACGTTAATAATCACTAAACTCTAACCAAGACTCACCAAAATATTTAATTGATTTTTTTTAGATTTAATTTAACTACTTAACTTAACTAAATGAAAACTTTGGACAAAACTTCGGAAACTTTGACTGCAGTGATAAAACCGTCTACCTAGGTAAGAATCATATTGAAGGAGATGACAAGACAATGGATTGAAAACTCTCACGACACCGGTATTAAAGGATGACACAACTAAGATTCGCTCAAGAAGGTCAGATCACCTCTTGGTCTCACTAACAAACTCTAACTTATCTTAGTTGATTTTAAGAACAAACCGGGAAAGCAAATTATTAACGTGTTCTAATGCCGACTCAACTCTCGGTCTCACCGACACACTAGCCTAATAGAAACGAATACTACACAACCAAGGATAGAGGAACAATTCAACTTAACTTAAACTAGACCAACTAATCGCTCAAACACCCAAACCCGACAAGAACAAAACCCGCTCTTTCCGCGATCTTAATTCTAACAAGTAAAAATAATGAGACGAGTTTAATTCTTATCACCTCTCGGTCTCTAAGAAGGTGTTTCACAACTGATTTTATCTAATTAATTTACCCATTTATCCCTACGGTTGTACTTCCCGCAAATAAACCCTAAACACAAAGTAAAGAGCCTTAAACATGCAACAACTAATCAAAACCGATTCAATTAATTAAAGCACGAGGTTATTAGGTATAATCAAACAAAACACAGCCACTAAACACAATCTAATTTACTGTTAAATAAAACTTTACATTAACAATTTAAGCCATGATCATTAACAATCCATATTACTAGTCAAAACTTAACAATATTCATCGAACCTAGGTAGAACAAACAAGATTAGCTACTCATTAAGTTTGGACAGCCATTAACATTCAAGTAAATCATCATAAACATCAACATAAACATAATCAAACTCATTCAAGATCCAAGAACAACTAAATCAAAGTCAAACAATTAATTACTTGCAAAACAATCCAAAGAAAAATATCAACTCAACTAGTTAGGGTTCTTGAACAAGAAACAAAGTTTAAAGATGATTACTTAAGGTTTATATGGCTGAGATTATCAATGTATTTGATGCCTAGCAGCTGCACAAGACTCTCCTTGATGTTCTTCTTCCTCTCCAGCCGTCACAACAGCCACCACAGCCGCCACAAGTTCTTTTTTTCCTTCTCCTTTGCTGTTGCCAATCGGATCTTTGGAAGGAGTTAGGGTTTTTTTTTATTTTCGGGATTAGGGCTGGATAATGGCTGAAAATTAAGTTAATTAACTTAATATAATATCATGTAAGGCTTCTAACTTGTGGGCTTGGGTCGGGCCTTGAGTTGTTGCTTTGAAACTTGACCAAAAAGGCCCCTAAAGTCTTCCAACTTAACTCTCTTTTCACCATCTTTCATAAACCTACAATTAACATTTAAACTTTGTAAATTATTGCACTTAACCCCCAATACTTTCATAAAATAAGCAATTAAGCATAAAAACCATGATAAAATCATAAGGAAAGTAAGTGTGTTTTACTACACATCAAACATCCCCACACTTAAGACTTTTTCGTCCCTGAAAAAGAATTGACTGCAGTTGGATCAGAATCGGAAAATCAAAGTCAAATCAAACATATAGGTTAGATTTTAAAGCTCAGAAAAATGCAAAAACCGCGATCATCGATATTGTTGTCCACCTAAACCCATGCCTTAGTCTTTATCGGGACAAATAAGATCCAACAATAATATTACTTAGTGGTTTACACAATTAAAACCCGCTTATTTTCAGCTTTTACCGGACCAGACCACCCCAACTTGACTTAAACCTCAAAATTAGCAGAATTAAAACTTTGTTGCTCAATATTTATGAATAGTTAAGACGATCAAGGGTATTGTTTATCCACCTAAGCTTAAGCATCAAAGTCTACCAAGCAGCCATTAGATACGATTAAGGTTCACTTAATTTATAGTTAGTGTTCCCCACAACATGACATACTCCCGTTATCAAGCAATACCCCAAACCCATCACCATAGGTGAGTATGCAAAATTTCATATGTAGGGCTTACATGTAGCGTGCCCCTTGTGGTCCGTTTATTAATGGTAATGAGACGCGAGCAAGGGGACCCCACATGGCTAACAGCGTGGATGATCAAGTCTGTAGTGTATTTGTACTTTTGTACTTTTTGTGATCATGTTTATAGACTTATAAGGGTTTGCTCTTTGGCTTTATTTTAAATATCCACAACCCCACTTAGGAATTGTGAATACCCAGATAAATAGATTGCATAAAGACCCATGGTCTCCGGACCCGAAGCATCCCATCTATACAGGATTTAAGGTTATAAAACCATGCGCCAATGAGGTGTAAAACACTAAACTAGCAGTTTAAGATTTATATCACAAACTACACGGCATACTCTAACGTTAAACCTACCCAAGCATCATATGATAACGTATTCAAATTTTTAAAACTCATGATATTTCCACTTTTTCATACCAAAATTTGAGGCTTGAGTATGGCCCGACCTTTCATCGCTTATTTTCCACGGACAAAACGCTTTACCCACAAAAGATTTCCGTTTAACCGTTTTATCAAATTTGCCCTTTCATTTTCAAGGCTGAGCCTACCGACACATCCCAAGTTAAGTGCGTTTTCATTTATTTATCTCATATTATTAGTTGTTTGAAAAACCGATTTTCGATAAATATCATCATCTCCCACTTTAATGCAAAAGAAACTAAAAAAAAGGGACACATTTTTTTTAAACAAAACAACGTACGAAAACGAAAAACAAGTAAAAACTTTTATTTTTTTTTTACAACTAAGTAAAATAAATTCCCATCCCCACACTTAGAACGAAATCGTCCTCGATGAGAACAAGGAAAAGAAATAAAATAAAAATAAAACGTAAAGCGTAAAATTAAAACTTGAAAAAACAGAAATTAAAATAGAGAACGGGTTACTCCCCTGGTTTAGATGCAGATTCTTCATCAGCTGTGTATGACTCGAACGAACGACCGTATAGCATTTCATTCGCGGCCGCAACCTCGGGTGAACCAGTTCCAAAACGACATCAGAGCTACCATGCGCATAATAATACCTGTAAAAACTCAAACTCGCTCGCATGTAGCGGCGTACGAAACAGAAAACAAAAACATAAGAAATAAACATATTTTTGTGTTTTTGATTTTTTTAAGTTTTTTTTTTATTTGTTTATTTTTTTATTTTTTATGTTTTTATAAATATAAATAAAAATAAAAAAAAATAAAAATAGAGAATAAAGAGAATCATAATACAAACTCTACAACTCGGGCTGTCTCCCGAGTGATGCATCCATCACGACTATTCCTCGGTGAATGAGTAAAGGTAGAACACCTCGACTGTCTGATCAGTTATCGGCTCTCCTATGTAGTGCTTCAATCTATGGCCGTTCACCTTAAACTTCCCGCTTCGATCTTGTATATCAATCGTGGGATACGGGAAAACCTCAGTGACCGTGAACGGTCCCGACCATCGGCATTTCAACTTTCCAGGGAATAACCTCAACCGTGTGTTATACAGTAAAACCTTATCCCCACACTTGAACTGCTTATTACCCTTCAATTTCCTATCATGCAGTTCCTTCGTATGCTCCTTATACCGAAATGATTGTGCACATTCATGATCCCGGAGCTCATCTAATTCGTGTAATTGATGGAAACGATTACCCTCTACGGCGGGTAAATCAAGATTAACCCTTTGAAGGGCCCATGAAGCGTGGTGTTCCTATTCAACAGGAAGATGACAGGCCTTCCCATAAATCATCCGAAATGGTGTGGAACCAGTCGGAGTCTTGTAGGCTGTACGGAAGGCCCACAGAGCGTCATCTAATTTGTCGGACCAATCCCGACGATTTGAACCAACCGTTTTCTCGAGAATATGTTTGATTCCCCGATTACTCAATTCTACTTGCCCACTAGTCTGTGGGTGGTAGGCGGTCTCAAGCCTATGGGTGACCCCATAACGCTTCAACGCCTTATCCATCTGCAAGTTGCAAAAGTGAGTACCTCGATCACTGATCAAGGCTTTCGGGACTCCAAAACGAGCAAATAGACTTTTTAGAAAACGGACTACCACCCGGGCATCATTGGTGGGTAGAGCTTTGGCCTCAACCCACTTAGACACGTAATCGACGGCCACGAGTATGTATTTATTTCCACGCGAAGATGGAAACGGTCCCATGAAATCAATACCCCAAATATCAAAAATCTCACAAACTTGAATGGCATTCTGGGGCATTTCGTTTCGCGAAGAAATGTTGCCGACACGCTGGCAACGATCACAACTCTTAACGAACAGATGAGCATTCTTAAATATAGACGACCAGTAAAAACCAGAATCAAAGACTTTCTTTGCCGTAGAACTCACACCGTGGTGACCTCCAGTCGGTCCCACATGACAATGGCTTAAAATTTGCCATCCTTCCTTGACATCTACACACCTTCTAATAAGCTGATCAGCACCAATGCGGAAAAGATATGGATCGTCCCAAAGGTAAAATTTGATGTCAGCAAAGAATTTCTTCTTTTGCTGGTAAGGCATCTTTGGGAGGTATCCGTCAGCGAGATAGTTCGCGAAATCAGCAAACCATGAAAAACCTTCCTCTTGTGCAGTAAGAAACATCAGACTCTCCGTCGGAAAACGATCGTTGATCCTAACTCCCGAATCTCCTAAATCAACTCCCTCTAGACGTGAAAGATGATCAGCCGCCACATTCTCGGCCCCCTTTTTATCACAGATCTCTATATCGAACTCTTGAAGCAACAGGATCCATCGGATAAGACGAGGCTTAGCATCCTGCTTGCTGAAAAGATATCTAATAGCGGCATGATCCGTATAAACAATCGTTTTGTACTAAACCAGATAGGACCTAAATTTGTCGAAAGCAAGCAACACAGCTAAAAGCTCTTTTTCGGTGGTGGTATAGCTTTCCTGTGCGCCATTTAAGGTCCGGCTCGCATAGTAGATCGGATGGAAATGTTTATCCTTCCGTTGTCCAAGAACCGTCCCGACTGCGAAGTCGCTCGCGTCACACATCAACTCGAATGGTAACGACCAGTCGGGAGCAACCATGATTGGGGCGTTAACGGGTTTGTCTTTTAGAAGATCAAACGCCTCGATACACTGCTCAGAAAAAACAAATGGAGCATCCTTCTCCAAAAGTTTGGTCATGGGTCTCGCGATTTTAGAAAAATCTCTGATGAACCGGCGGTAGAACCTGCCATGACCTAGAAAGCTACGAATTGATCTCACAGAAGTAGGCGGGGGAAGATTAGAAATGGTCTGGACCTTTGCCCGGTCAACCTCTATCCCCACACTTGAGATTCGATGACCTAGAACAACGCCCTCGCGAACCATGAAATGACATTTTTCCCAGTTAAGGACTAGGTTGGTGTCAACGCAGCGGGACATCATCCTCTCGAGATTTGATAAACAATGATCGAAGGAACTCCCAAATACGGAAAAATCGTCCATGAACAGCTCCATGGAGTCCTCGATCATATCATGGAAAATGGCCACCATACACCTTTGGAATGTGGCCGGAGCATTACAAAGTCCGAATGACATACGTTTGTAAGCAAACGTTCCGTAAGGGCAGGTGAAAGTGGTTTTCTCCTGGTCGTCGGGAGCTATCGGAACCTGGAAGTACCCGGAGAAACCATCTAGGAAGCAGTAGTACTGCTGACCTGCTAAACGCTCTAACATCTTATCAATGAATGGGAGAGGAAAGTGGTCTTTCCTGGTGGCATCATTCAGTCGGCGATAGTCGATGCAGACTAGCCATCCAGTCACAGTCCTCGTGGGAATAAGATCGTTCCTCTCGTTGGTGACGACAGTCATGCCACCCTTTTTAGGAACCGCTTGGACTGGACTCACCCAAGCACTATCAGAAATGGGGAAAATGATCCCCGCATCAAGGAGTTTAATGATCTCCTTCTTTATGACCTCTTGCATTTTCGAATTAAGCCGTCGTTGCGGCTGGACGACAGTTTTGAAATTTTCCTCCATGAGGATTTTATGAGTGCAAAACGAAGGGTTGATACCCTTGATGTCGATAATCTTCCATGCAATAGCCTCCTTGTGCTCTCGTAGCACCCTCAACAACTTCTCCTTCTCGACCTCGGTCAAAGCAGATGCAATGATAACCGGAAGCTTCCTCTCTTCATCTAAAAATGCATACTCAAGGTGGGAAGGTAAATCCTTAAGCTCTAAGGAAGAAGGAGGACTCTCGACTGAAGGTCGGTCCATCGGATCATCTCGTACGATCTCAGCAGACACGCCAGATTCAGGGGTATGCGACTCGGTGTCGTCATTTAAGGACTGATTGGTTACGGAAACCATTTCAATCTCCGGAATCTTCCTATCGAGAATCTTGGTGTCGGAGGCAGATCCTCCACAAATTTCGCTGAGAAACTCCCCGACATGCTCCATGATGGTATCAATGAAGTATAAGGAGTCATCAGTAGACTTGGGGTGTTTCAGTGACTGTCGAACGTCAAAGGTGACGTTCTCATCCCCAACTCTTAAGATTAATTTACCCTCGCAGACATCGATCAATGCCTGTGCAGTGGCAAGGAATGGTCGGCCCAAGATGAGTGGGACACTATCGTCATCGTTCATGTCCAGGATGACAAAGTCCACCTGGAAGATGAACATGTCGACACGAACAAGCATGTCTCGACCACCCCTCGGGGGTATTTCACAGAACGATCAGCAAGCTGGATACTCATACGGGTAGGCCTTGGTTCGCCTTAGACCCAACTTGCGATACACGAATACGGCATGAGATTAATACTGGCACCAAGATCTGCCAGCGCATGTGTAACGATTCCGGCAAATTCAGGTATACCCTAGCCGGAATATACTATCTACGTGTTATTTAATACTGATTATATGAGTTATAGTACGTTTATACGAGTATATATGATTCACATATGAATCATACTCATTATATAGTGAATCGTATTGGAATTACAATTAATCAATGAACGATTATTGAAACCCGAACGAACCGGGATTACATTATAGACGAAGTATATAATGTTTAGTGATACTTACGAAGTATTAATGCTTCGGGATAAGTAAATTATAGCACAGAAAAAGGATTTCGATTTAATGGTACGTCGGTACGCTTAACGAAACCTTTAACACCAAACCAAGCAAGAGACGATCAATCAAGCCGAAAAAGATGCGTAATTATTAATATTATGATGTTTTAATGTCATGGGTTAAGTTTTTAAAGTTTTTTTAATCAGTTTTATATAAATTTTATGTTAACCCGAAAAACAACCATTTTAGGCTCGTTTTAAGCCGAATTACGAGTTTAAACGAGAAACGAACTGAACCAGATTATCCACAACATTATCCGGATTACACAATCCAAATGTGTGGCTAATATTGAACTTGTGGGGCCCACCCCCACCTCCCCTTTGCCGGCCATGATATTACACACACACATTTCTTTTTTTTTCTTTTTTCTACTACACAAACTCTCTCAAAAATCTCTCAAACTCTCTCAAATCTCTAACTCTTTTCAAGTTTTCTTCCAAGATCATCACATTTTAACCAAGATTTTGAAGGTATAAGCATATTACAATACATAATCTTTGGTGTTAATTACTTAGTTTGAGGTTGTTTTTGCTAAGAACAAAAGGTTCCAAGTGAAATATGGGTGAAAACCCGAGATGGAACCGGTTCTCGTGATGATCAAGGGATGTATACAAGTTATACAAAGGATCTTGATCCAAGTAATTAGTTAAAAGTGTTTAGAATGAATTTTTTACGGTTGAAATCTTGTCAAATGAATTTTCCATGTGAAAAACGGGGTGAAAATCCGAGATGAAACCGACTCTTGCATGACCAAGAGATGTATACAAGTTATACAAGGGATCTTGGTCCAAGAAATGAGTAAAAAGAGTCGAGAGCGGATTTTTACGGTCAAAATCGTTGTTTTGATGTTTTAACCGACACTAGGAAAGAAATGGCTTGATTGTGGGTATAACTTGCTTGGTGTGGTGTTGATGTGCTTGTAAGTGTTGTATCTAGCGGCTAAGCAAAGGCTAGAAACCGAGATCCTTGCGATCTAAAGCTAGAAAACACAAAATAGTTCGGTTTTCGGTGTGTTTATGAAATTTGGACAGATTTTCGTGTGCTTAGAGTCGGGTCACGAATTTCACAGAGAAGATCTACACATGAAAATATGAGATCTGTGAATTTTTGGTAATTTTTGGATAAAGATGAATATTTGGTGAATTTAATGCTCGGTTTTGGCCAAAAATAGTGAAAAATAGCAAAACATGATTGAAAAATTGCGGAAAATTTAAGATAAGCTTTTTATAACATATAAAAGTCACCCACAAAATTTGAGCACAGTTGGAAGAGTCTAAGTAGGCTTTTCGGTGAAACGAGTTCTAGGGCTTTCTAGCTCGGTTTTGGGTGAAAATGGCTTGAAAAATAAGTTTTAAAATCTGGAAAAATTCCAGGAAGTTATGAGGATGATAGAGATCATCCCAGAAAAATTTGGATTTTTCTAAAGTGTTTTGGTATTTTTGACATATTTAGTGTTTTAATAAGATTTAAAATAGATAAATAATGTAAATATAGGAAAATAAATCTGGAAAAATTCCAGGAAGTTATGAGGATGATAGAGATCATTCCAGAAAAATTTGGTGATTTTTCTAAAGTGTTTTGGTATTTTTGACATATTTAGTGTTTTAATAAGATTTAAAAATAAGATAAATAAATGTAAATATAGGAAAATAAATCTGGAAAAATTCCAGGAAGTTATGAGGATGACAGAGATCATCTCAGAAAATTTGGGATTTTTCTAAAGTGTTTTGGTATTTTTGACATATTTAGTGTTTTAATAAGATTTAAAAATAGATAAATAAATGTAAATATAGGAAAATAAATCTGGAAAAATTCAGGAATTTATGAGGGATGATAGAGATCATCCCAGAAAAATTTGGGATTTTTCTAAAGTGTTTTGGTATTTTTGACATATTTAGTGTTTTAATAAGATTTAAAAATAGATAAATAAATGTAAATTTAGGAAAATAAATCTGGAAAAATTCGAGGAAGTGAGTTATGAGGATGATAGAGATCATCCCAGAAAATTTGGGATTTTTCTAAAGTGTTTTGGTATTTTGACATATTTAGTGTTTTAATAAGATTTAAAATAGATAAATAAATGTAAATATAGGAAAATAAATCTGGAAAAATTCCAGGAAGTTATGAGGATGACAGAGATCATCTCAGAAAATTTAGGATTTTTCTAAAGTGTTTGGTATTTTTGACATATTTAGTGTTTTAATAAGATTTAAAAATAGATAAATAAATGTAAATATAGAAAATAAATCTGGAAAAATTCCAGGAAGTTATGAGGATGATATAAATCATCCCAGAAAAATTTGGGATTTTCTAAAGTGTTTTGGTATTTTTGACATATTTAGTGTTTTAATAAGATTAAAAATAGATAAATAAATGTAAATATAGGAAAATAAATCTGGAAAAATTCCAGGAAGTTATGAGGATGACAGAGATCATCTCAGAAAATTTGGGATTTTTCTAAAGTGTTTTGGTATTTTTGACATATTTAGTGTTTTAATAAGATTAAAAATAGATAAATAAATGTAAATATAGGAAAATAAATCTGGAAAAATTCCAGGAAGTTATGAGGATGATAGAGTCATCCCAGAAAAATTTTGGGATTTTTCTAAAGTGTTTTGGTATTTTTGACATATTTAGTGTTTTAATAAGATTTAAAAATAGATAAATAAATGTAAATATAGGAAAATAAATCTGGAAAAATTCCAGGAAGTTATGAGGATGAGTAGAGATCATACCAGAAAATTTGGATTTTCTAAAGTGTTTTGGTATTTTTGACATATTTAGTGTTTTAATAAGATTTAAAATATGATAAATAAATGTAAATATAGGAAATAAATCTGGAAAAATTCCAGGAAGTTATGAGGATGACAGAGATCATCTCAGAAAATTTAGGATTTTTCTAAATTGTTTTGGTATTTTTGACATATTTAGTGTTTTAATAAGATTTAAAAATAGATAAATAAATGTAAATATAGGAAAATAAATCTGGAAAAATTCCAGGAAGTTATGAGGATGATAGAGATCATCCCAGAAAAATTTGGGATTTTTCTAATGGTTTTTGGTATTTTTGACATATTTAGTGTTTTAATAAGATTTAAAAATAGTAAATAAATGTAATATAGGAAATTAAATCTGGAAAATTCCAGGAAGGTATGAGGATGATAGAGATCATCCCAGAAAAATTTGGGATTTTTCTAAAGTGTTTTGGTATTTTGACATATTTAGTGTTTTAATAAGATTTAAAAATAGATAATAAATGTAAATATAGGAAAATAAATCTGGAAAATTCCAGGAGTTATGAGGATGACAGAGAATCATCTCAGAAAATTTGGGATTTTTCTAAAGTGTTTTTGGGTATTTTTGACATATTTAGTGTATTAATAAGATTTAAAATAGATAATTATATGTAAATATAGGAAAATAAATCTGGAAAAAATTCCAGGAAGTTATGAGGATGATAGAGATCATCCCAGAAAAATTTGGGATTTTTCTAAAGTGTTTGGTATTTTTGACATATTTAGTGTTTTAATAAGATTTAAAAATAGATAATAAATGTAAATCTAGGAAAATAAATCTGGAAAAATTCCAGGAAGTTATGAGGATGATAGAGATCATCCCAGAAAAATTTGGGATTTTTCTAATGTGTTTTTGGTATTTTTGACATATTTAGTGTTTTAATAAGATTTAAAAATAGATAAATAAATGTAAATAATAGGAAAATAAAATCTGGAAAAATTCCAGGAAGTTATGAGGATGATATAGATCATCCAGAAAAAATTTGGGATTTTTCTAAAGTGGTTTTGGTATTTTTGACATATTTAGTGTTTTAATAAGATTTAAAAATAGATAAATAAATGTAAATATAGGAAAATAAATCTGGAAAACTTCCAGGAAGTTATGAGGATGACAGAGATTAATCTCAGAAAATTTGGGATTTTTCTAAAGTGTTTTGGTATTTTTGACATATTTAGTGTTTAATAAGATTTAAAATAGATAAATAAATGTAAATATAGGAAAATAAATCTGGAAAAATTCCAGGAAGTTATGAGGATGATATAGATCATCCCAGAAAAATTTGGGATTTTTCTAAAAGTGTTTTGGTATTTTTGACATATTTAGTGTTTTAATAAGATTTAAAAATAGATAAATAAATGTAAATATAGGAAAATAAATCTGGAAAAATTCCAGGAAGTTATGAGGATGATAGAGATCATCCCAGAAAAATTTGGGATTTTTCTAAGTGTTTTGGTATTTTTGACATATTTAGTGTTTTAATAAGATTTAAAAATAGATAAATAAATGTAAATATAAGAAAATAAATCTGGAAAAATTTTGTAAAATTTTCTTTCTGTCAAAATAAGTTTTGTGCAAAATTCAAGACCCTAGACTAATCGTGGTAATTATTTGTGCTAAAAGGAACATAAAAACAAGTTTTTAAAGCTTAAAACGTGTAAACCGGCAAAGTTCGCATAAGCGAGCTGACTGGTACACGAAAACTTTAAAAATGGGACTATTTTCATAAATCTAAGTAAATTAAGTAAAAATAAATCATTCGAAAATAATTCGGATGATTTGGGTAATTTTACCGATTTTACCGTTTCCGGCACCGAAATACCGGAAACGGGCCCCACGGCAAACGGTGGTGTCAAACCGAGCTATAATTTCATCACCTTAACTAAATTGACTGTCAAACTCTAAGCAATGTCACAATCTGAGTCCTTAGAAGTGTCACGGGGTTAACATTGTCCCCGAATCGAGTACAGTACTGGGTTAACAATGTTCCCAGATGTACCGATTGATACGTATTTAAGTTATGGGAATTATATAGTAACGACTAGATATTATATTATACAGATCCAGGCACGTAGCTGTTCCTTATATTACTCACCGACTCACAAAAAGGTGAGTTTTCACGAGCCCCTTTTAATGAATTGTTTTAATTATATTTTCCCGGGGCGGAAAACATGTCTTATTTAAAGTATTTAAGTACATACCGATCGTATGGAAATACTTGTACATTTTATATATATGGACTGATGCACAGATATATAAAATGTTTATCATGTGTTATGTTCTGGGTAACATAGTTCCCAGGGGTTATTATTGTTCTGGGGTAACATAGTTCCCAGGGGTTGTTATTGTTCTGGGGTAACCTAGTTCCCAGGGGTTGTTATTGTTCTGGGGTAACATAGTTCCCAGGGGTTGTTATTGTTCTGGGGTAACATAGTTCCCAGGGGTTGTTATTGTTCTGGGGTAACATAGTTCCCAGGGGTATTTATTGTTCTGG